>NC_041219.1:67342501-67371836 GCF_002837175.3 Physeter macrocephalus | reverse complement strand
CGGCATGTGGGATCTTCCCGGACCGGGGCACGAACCCGTGTCCCCTGCATCGGCAGGCGGACTCTCGACCACTGCGCCACCAGGGAAGCCCGATGCCTTTTCAAATATAACACCAGAGGAATTCCCTGGTGGTCCAGTGGTTAGGACTCTGCACTTTCACTGCCAAGGGCACGGGTTCAATCCGTGGTCAGGGAACTAAGATCCCACAAGCTGTGCATCACAGCCAAAACAATAAAAGAAAGAAAAGAAAAAAAAAAAAGATAACACCAGAAGCATGATCCATAAAAGAAATAATTGATGAGCTATTTTTCATTAAAATTAAAAACTTCTGCTCAATGAAGGACATTGACAAAAGAATGAAAAGACAAGCCACAGACTGGGAGAAAATATTTGCAAAAGACATATCTGATGATGGACTGTTATCCAAAATATACAAAGATCTCTTAAAACTCAACAATAACTGGGTATCATGAAAATATATTTGGTCTTTGCCCCCAGCTCCTAACACAGAACTCCTAAAACCCTAGGAATTTTCTGAGTAATAGGAGTATCTTTTTATTCATAGCCAGCCCCTTCCACCACAATGGATTTATGCTAATGAGGTGGCTCATGGTGGGGCCCTTAGATAACCTACACCTAACGATTACAGAGAGTCGGAGCTCTCAGCTCCAGCCACCAACCTCAGGAGGGAAAGGGAGGCTGGACATTGAGCTCTAAGAGAGTTGGTGAACCCATTAAAGTACTAGGAGGGTGGTCTATACAGAGTGGGTGTGGAAGCTTCTTGATTCCTCCTACCCCCATACTTTGCCCTGTCAATCTCTCCATTTGACTCTGCATGAGTTGTATCCTTTATCCTAAATATAATTAAAATGCTTTCCTGAGTTTTGTGAGTCATTGTAGCAAATTACTGAACATGAGAGTGGTTCATGAGAACCCCTGAATTTGTAGTTGGTCAGGCAAAACTGTATGCAGCCTGGGTACCTCATTTGCAGTTGGCATCTGAAGTGGGACAGTCTTTTGAGCCTGAGCCCTTTAACTTGTGGGATCTGATGCTAACTCCAGGTAGACATTGCCAGATGAATGGAATTGTTGGATACCACGTTGGTGTCAGAGAATTGGAGAATTGATGGTGTTGGAAAAGACACCACATATTTGGTGTCTGGGGGGGAAAAACCTCGCCATAAGAAAATGAACAAACAGCCTGATTAAAAATGCACTGGACGGGAATTCCCTGGTGGTCCAGTGGTTAGGACTCAGCGCTTTCACTGCCGGGGCCTGGGTTCAATCCTTGGCTGGGGAAACAAGCAAGTCGTGTGGCAAGGGCCCCCTCAAAAAAGTTTTTTTAAATGCACCGGACTTGAACATAGAAGATATACAGATGGCAAGTAAGTATATGAAAAGATGCTCAACATTATATATTATTGGGGAATTACAAATTAAAACAATAATATATCACTACACACCTATTAGAATGGTGAAAATCCGAAACACTGATAATACCAAATGCTGGGGAGGAGCCACAGGAACCACAGGAACTCTCATTCTTTGCTGGCTTAATGCAAAATGCCACTTTGGAAGACAGTTTGGCAGTTTCTTACAAAACTGAACATACTCTTACCATGCAATCCAGCAATTGTGCTTCTTGGTATTTACCCAAGTGTGCTGAAGAGTTATGTCTACACAAAAATTTGCATACACACGTTTACAGCAGCGTTATTCATAGTTACCAAAACTTGGAAACAACCAAGATGTTCTTCAGCAGATGAACGGATACACAAACTTTTTTTTTTTTTTTTAATGAGGTTAATCTTACACCTGGTGACTCTTTCAAAATGATTCATATTATTTTTCCTGAAGTGACACAAAATTTTGAACAGGTCATGAAACCTAATATTTATTAGGCAAGGAGAACCACTGTTTGCTAAATCCCTACTGCTGCTAACAATATCATATCTACCACTTTTTTTGTTTTGTTTTTGTTTTGCACACCACAGATTTATTTATTCCCCATCCCAATCAGGCTCTACCCCTAGTAGGATGCCCCAGTCAGCACCCTCAGACCTGATGGTCTGTTGAACACACTCCTTCCCGGGGAATAAGGAAGCAGGAAGAGAAGCCGAGACATTTTCTTGACCGCTAGACTCCTGCTGGAGCCCAACAAGTCACCACAACGAACGGACTTCGACTGCCGTGACGATGACAATCACTGTAAGTTCTTGACTTTCCCGCTGTAAGAATTGAGGGAGGGGGTGGTGTCTAAAAATGAGGATCTGCCATGGGAATATGTTGGGCATGTGACTTTTATCTGTCCCAGGGTCCCAGCATTGATGGGAATGGCAGGTCTAGAGGTGTCCACTGAGGAAGTCCATAGCTTCCACGTGACAACCTGTCACGTTAGAAGCAGCACTCACATGCCCCTTAACAACATCTAACACTTATTTAGCACAACTATATGTCAGCCACTATTCTAAGTGTTTTACATACTTCTAATTCCTTATAACAATCCTAGGAGGGAGTTTATATTATCTTTCTTTTTTTGGCCTGACTGCACGGCATATGGGATCTTACTTCCCCGACCAGGGATCGAACCCACGCCCCCTGCACTGGAAGCACAGAGTCTTAACCACTGGACTGTCAGGGAAGTCCCTATATTATCTTTATCTCACAGATGTATAGACTAAGTCACAGAGAAGTAAGTACCCTGCTCAAAGTCACACGGCAAGAGTAGTGGCCCAGAAATTATAAGCAACTTGGCTTCAGAGGCCTTCCTCTTAACCATAAGGCTATATTCACTACTAGTTGCCAAAGACTGTCTTTTAAATGTATTATTTCATTTTTAATCCTTACAGCCCTATCTGATTTAAAACTATTAAACCCATTTTACACATGGGGAAACGTAGACTAAAAGATATCAAGTAACATGCCCAAGGTTATATACCAATCTTGGAGTTACTGGTATTCCAAAGCCGACCAGCTTTCTATTACTCCTTTGCTGCATCTCATATTGTCTACAAAACTGCACTGCTTTAGTTACATACATACATACATGTATCCATTAATTTGATATTTAGTCAAAGGTAAAGAAATCTTGCAATCAGAGCTTCTGGTGAGGTTGGGTCATCAGAGATACCATACTGACACATCTCCTTTCACTCAAAGCAAATAACTTGACCTTATAGTTAACCCATGAAGCCTTTTTGCAGAGAAATTTATTATTTTCCTTGAACTTTTAGAAAATGGCCTAGTCGCCCTTTTTCATTCCAGCATCTTAAAGGTCTCTCCTCTCATGAAAAGGGCTTAGCAGCCCTTTCTCCTCACTCTACTATAAAACACGATTAATTTAATATTTATTATTGTTTGTTATAGAACAGCCACTATCCTAAGAGCTGGGTTACAATGATGAACAAAACAGCCATGGTCCCTACACTTAGGGGAACTTCCATTCTAATGGGGAGACAGACAATAAATAATCATCCAAATTTATACTGATGAACTGTGATAATTGCTCTGATGGGAAAGTACATTGCTCTGAAAGCACATAACAGGGCAGCGGGTCTAGTTTTGGTGTGTGTTGAGGGGAGGGTGTTGAAGACAAAAATCCCTCAGGAAGTGGGACTTCCCTGATGGTCCAGTGGTTAAGACTTCGCCTTCTGATGCCGGGGCTTCGATCCCTGGTTGGGGAGCTAAGATCCCACATGCCTCAGGGCCAAAAAACAAAACAAAACAAAACATAAAACAGAAGCAATATTGTAACAAATTCAAGAAAGACTTTAAAAATGGCCCACATCAGAAAAAAAAAATCGCTCAGGAAGTAATATTTGAGCCAAGATCTGCAGAAAGGGGTGATAGAGAAGGCATATTCAAGGGACTGAGAGGACTCCAGGGTACCTGGAGCACTAGTGACCGAGGAGAACAGCTCACAGTTAGGCTGAAAAAGGAGCAGGCGTGAGCCAGAGAGCGTGCAGCACTTTGTGGGACCTTAAGGGATTTTGGTCTTTGGTCCATAAACAATGGAAACCCTTTGAAGGGTTTTGGGCTGTTTTTACTTACACCACTTCTGACACCACTTCTGTCTTTTCCAACACCATGACTCCAACTCTTTGATGCCAACTAGATGTGCAACAGTTCAATTCAATTCTGATACTATCTACCTGGAGTTAGCGTCAGACCCCACAGGTTAAAGGGCTCAGTCCCACAAGACTGCTCCCACCTCAGATGCCAACTGCAAGTCCAGAACACTCTTACTTCTGAATGACCAACTATAATTTGGGGGTTCCCAGAACCATCTCCTCAGATTGAGGAATTGGCTAGAATGACTCACAGAGCTGAGGAAATTGCTTTCCTTGCTGTTACTGGTTTATTATAAAAGATGGAACTCAAGAACAGCCAGTGGAAAAGATGCATAGGGCAGGGTATGGGGGAAGAGGTTCGAAGCGTCCATGACCTTCCTGGGTGGGTGGGCCATCCTCCCAGTACCTTGACGTGTTCACCAACTAGGAGCTCTCCAAACTCCATTATTTAGAGGATTTTATGGAGGTTTCATTACACAGGCACAAATGGTTAAATCATTGGTCATTGGTGATTGGACTTGGTGATTGGTCTCATCCCGCAGCCCCTCTCCCCTCTCCAGAGGTCGGGTGGGGGAGGGGGCTGAAAGTACCAACCCTCTAATCACATGGTTTGGTCTTTCCTGGTGAACAGTCCCTAGCCTAGAGCTATCTAGGTGTCCCCAGACACCAGTCATCTCAATAGCATACAAAAGATATTCTTATCACTCCAGAGATTCCAAGGGTTTTAGGAGCTATATGCCAGGAACCAGGGACAGAGACTAAATCTTCATTATTATTATTTTTGGCCATGCAGCTCGCGGGATCTTAGTTCCCCTACCAGGGATTGTGGTCCCTGCAGTGGAAGCGCAGAGTCCTAACCACTGGACCATGAGGGAATTCCCTAAATCTTTATTATTTATGATACTACAGATTTTAAGTGGAAGGATGTGCTCAAGTTTCCATTTTTGTGCAGGGGGAAGATGGATTGGGGGGAGATAAGAAGCGAGTGTTGATGGTAGTTTGATCTGGGAGACAGAGGAAGAGACGAAGAGAAGAGCATACACTTGAGGAATATGAAGGTCCAGCAGCAGGACTGGGAGGCAGATGTTGGGGGTAAGGCAGGAAGAGCCATGACTGCAACAGCTCCTTGGGGTCCGTCTGTGCAGCTGGACAGAGAGTGATGCCAATCATGAGCTAAGAACTGGAGAAGGACTAGGTTTAGAGCGAAAGTGTGTGAACTCAGTTTTCAGCACGTTGTATTAAAGGTGCTTTTGAGACATTCAAGTGGAGATGTCAAACAAGCAGCTGGAGATAGTCACCTGAGACAATGATGTGCTTCCAGATATTTCTGTCTAGGGCTAGTCCCGATATCACGGGGGACAGAATATAAAGTGAGAAAAGATGGAGGCTGAAGCATGGGTTGATTATGTAGTTCATGAACTTGACCAAATTCTCTTCCACGCATCATTTGGTTCCTAATAGGTACTGAATAAATGTTTGAAGAATAGAATCTTTTAATATTTTCAATGGTTATTTGGACCTCATCCTGGGCTGCTCATAAGAGCAAGTAAAACATCGGTTGGTATGTCTCCCTCCCTAGTTCCCCCTCAGTTACACATTTTTTAGGGAGTGGAAAGGAGACAACACTAAGAATCATTTCTTTGGTGTCTGGTTGTAGCACAGTAGAAAAGAATTCTAACCACCACCGTCTCACCAAACCTCACTGCCATTTCCTCTGGAAATCCTTTCCTTGTGCTTCCCAACCCACAGAAGAAAATCCCATCTTTGGATCTCCCTATATGGAAGATATACTTTCACGGTAGCAACACCCATCATTCCATTAGAGCATCAAGTGTTTCTTTCAAGGCAGATATGTTGTCAGAATCCATCTTTGTATCTCTAGCACATTGCTTAGCTCAAAGTAGGAAGTGCTCAATATATTTTTTAAATCAAAACTTTACATTTTAGTGCTGTTTTAGGCTCACAGCAAAATGAAGCAGAGAGTACAGAGTTCTCATATACCTCTATCCGTACACACACATACCTTCTCCCCCTACCCAGCACCAGAGTGGTACATTTGTTACAATTGATGAACCTATATTGACACATCAGAATCACCCAAAGTCCACAGTGCATGCTAGGGTTCACTTCTGGTGTTGTACATTCTATGGTTTGGACAAATGTATAATGACATCCATCATTATAGTACCACACGGAATAGTTTCCTGCCCTAAAAATCCTCTGTGCTCTGCCTATTCTTCCCTCCTGCCCTCTAACCCCTGGAAACCACTAATTTTTTTACTGTCTCCATAGTCTTGCCTTTTCCAGAATGTCATATAGTTGAAATCATACAGTATGGAGCCTTTCCAAAATGGCTTCTTTCATGAAGTAGTATGCATTTAAGGTTCTTCCTTCTCTTTTCATGGCTTGATTGCTCATTACTTTTTAGTGCTGAATAATATTCCATTGTCTGGAGGTACCACAATTTATTTATCCATTCACCTCCTGAAGGACATCTTGGTTGCTTCCAAGTTTCAGCAATTATGAATAAAGCTGAGATAAACTTGTGTTCATGTTTTTTGTGTGAACACAAATTTTCAGTTCATTTGGGTAAATACCAAAGAGTGTGATTGCTGGATTGTACGCTAAGACTATGTTTAGTTTTCTGAGAAACTGCCAAGCTATCTTCCAAAGTGGTTGTACAATTTTGCATTCCCATCAGAAATGAATGAGAGTTGCTGTAGCACTACTACACACCTATTAGAACACCCAAAATATCTTTAAAAAGTTTTTACATTTTCTACCTAAATGGATAGATTATATTTATTGGTAAGGTGCTGTGAACAACCTCAGAGCTAAGAATTACTCCAGGGTTTCCCTTTTAGGAAAGCCCCAAACTCAAAACTTCTAAAACTTTGTGAAAATTAGATTAGAACTAAAATGTAGGGGCTTCCCTGGTGGTGCAGTGGTTAAGAATCTGCCTGCCAATGCAGGGGACATGGGTTCGAGCCCTGGTCCAGGAAGATCCTACATGCCGCGGAGCAACTAAGCCCATGCACCACAACTACTGAGTCTGCACTCCAGAGCCCATGAGTCACAACTACTGAAGCCCACATGCCTAGAGCCCGTGCTCTGCAACAAGAGAAGCCACCGCAGTGAGAAGCCCGCACACTGGAACGAAGAGCAGCCCCTGCTCGACTCAACTAGAGAAAGCCCACCGGCAGCAACGAAGACCCAACACAGCCAAAAATAAATAAATAAAATAAATAAATTTATTTTTTTCCCTGGAAACCACTAATTTTTTTACTGTCTCCATAGTCTTGCCTTTTCCAGAATGTCATATAGTTGAAATCATACAGTATGGAGCCTTTCCAAAATGGCTTCTTTCATGAAGTAGTATGCATTTAAGGTTCTTCCTTCTCTTTTCATGGCTTGATTGCTCATTACTTTTTAGTGCTGAATAATATTCCATTGTCTGGAGGTACCACAATTTATTTATCCATTCACCTCCTGAAGGACATCTTGGTTGCTTCCAAGTTTCAGCAATTATGAATAAAGCTGAGATAAACTTGTGTTCATGTTTTTTGTGTGAACACAAATTTTCAGTTCATTTGGGTAAATACCAAAGAGTGTGATTGCTGGATTGTACGCTAAGACTATGTTTAGTTTTCTGAGAAACTGCCAAGCTATCTTCCAAAGTGGTTGTACAATTTTGCATTCCCATCAGAAATGAATGAGAGTTGCTGTAGCACTACTACACACCTATTAGAACACCCAAAATATCTTTAAAAAGTTTTTACATTTTCTACCTAAATGGATAGATTATATTTATTGGTAAGGTGCTGTGAACAACCTCAGAGCTAAGAATTACTCCAGGGTTTCCCTTTTAGGAAAGCCCCAAACTCAAAACTTCTAAAACTTTGTGAAAATTAGATTAGAACTAAAATGTAGGGGCTTCCCTGGTGGTGCAGTGGTTAAGAATCTGCCTGCCAATGCAGGGGACATGGGTTCGAGCCCTGGTCCAGGAAGATCCTACATGCCGCGGAGCAACTAAGCCCATGCACCACAACTACTGAGTCTGCACTCCAGAGCCCATGAGTCACAACTACTGAAGCCCACATGCCTAGAGCCCGTGCTCTGCAACAAGAGAAGCCACCGCAGTGAGAAGCCCGCACACTGGAACGAAGAGCAGCCCCTGCTCGACTCAACTAGAGAAAGCCCACCGGCAGCAACGAAGACCCAACACAGCCAAAAATAAATAAATAAAATAAATAAATTTATTTTTTTAAAAAAGAAATAAAATGTAGATTTAATTTGGTTCCAATTAGTTTATAAAAAATATTCTCTATATTTTTATAAGAAGCATAACATTGGCAGATTAATAAGAACAAGAAAGAAGTAGTTACCGAGTGTACCTGCATGTTGATTAGGAGGGAAATCTAAATGAAGAAGTTAATTAAAAATTTAAAGAAACACTTCAGGAAGTTGTAAAATCTTTGCTGATTAAAATAAATGACAATAATTTGTTGCTCTATATCATTTTGGAAGAGATAGGACATTAGGTCATTAATATCTGCCTATTTGTAAGATAAACCCAAGTAGAAAGTTACATCTACAATGCTGTCCTTATTCACTCGAAATGCCCTTTAATATCCTTCTAAGAAACCTCCTATCCAATTACTTAAGAACACTTCAACTTCATAAATTGTGAGCTGTTTGGACAGGTTGATTCAATTAAGAGTATACCCCCCCCCCAAAAATCCATGTAACTATTGTTATAAAATTCTTTAAAATTATGCAAAAGCCATATGATCTTCCTGAGGTAAGACTGAAACACAGAGCTGTTTTCTTTCTACTGTGTGTTATTAAGTTTAATTGCTTCATTCTCCTGATTGCTTTTGAAAGAGAAGAAATCAATCAAGCTTTCACTGAAAGTGGATACCACTGCATTATGTATGAGGTTGGCAAGGGAAAAGAGACCTGTGACCTAAAAGGAAATCAGGATCTAAAGCACTTACAAATGTGAGGCTCTTACACGTCCAAGTCTCCTTTGTCAAGAGGCATGCTGCCCTTGAACATGAACTTCAACATTATTCACTTAATATAAGTTTCTTAAGTTTATTTTTTAAGATCAGGCAGGCGCTTGAATGTGAAAAGGATGCTACTGATACATTAAAGAAAATATGAAGACACACTTTCCCCAGGAGTGTTGAAAAGGTTCTGTCTACACTGCTTTCTTAAATCCCTTGGGAATTTACAGCATTGTTTTTGAGGTGACAAAGCAGGATTAGAGGTGGTGATGATGGAAGAAAATGTGCCTGTGTTTGAATCCCTTGGCCCCCTGGGGGGAAGCCTTTGGTCTCCTTGGCACCAGAGTTCAACAAGCTGAGTGAGTTGGCCTAGATTCTTCATTTAAACACAATTATTTCACATCTGAAATTTTTTTAAAGATATGTGCAATTTATTTATTTTTATTTATTTATTTTTTAATTTTTTGGTTGCACCCCAAGGCATGTGGGATCTTAGTTTCCCAACCAGGGATCAAACCCACGCCCCCTGCATTGAAAGGTGGAGTCATAACCACTGGACCGCTAGGAAAGTCCCTCGTACCTGAATGTTTTAAGTGAGATGCTAGGGGTAGAAAAATAACCCTTGTGTTTCTCCCCTCGTTTCTGAATCTGTCTACACATTAATGAGCTTATTTCCTTGCTATAACAAGAGGTCACCATTAGGAACTGCTGAACATTCACAGTGATTGATTGATTGCTTTGACATATACATATAACATATACTTATACTTATATATATACATATATATAAGTATATACATATATACTTATATATATACATGTTATATATATAACATTCACAGTTTCTTTTTTAATTTTTTTTGAATTTTTGAATTTTATTTTCTTTATTTTTTTATACAGCAGGTTCCTATTAGTCATCAACTTTATACACATCAGTGTATACATGTCAATCCCAATCTCCCAATTCATCACACCACCACCCCCTACCCCGCCACTTTCCCCCCTTGGTGTCCATACATTTGTTCTCTACATCTGTGTCTCAATTTCTGCCCTGCAAACCGGTTCACGTTATAACCCATGTTACCTTCCACCATAGTTCCAGAACAATTTCTCTTATTGAAAGCCTTCTCATCCAACCTGCCAGCAAGACTGAGCTTTATTCATGTTAATTTGTTTGTTATCTTTGTAGGCAAGATACAACAGGCTGGAGAAACAGCTAGCAAAGATAGGATATCTTAGTTGGGAAGAAATCTTAGGAGGTAGAATAAGAATTTGGTAGAGAAAGTGTCTTTTAATGGCCTTCTCTCTAGAAAAATCCCATAGACTTCTGCTCTGACAGAGATTTGATTCTCTAATCATTATAGTTCCACTGAACCTAGATATCATTAACAAACAACTTAAAAGCCATGTTTCTACAAAAAGGCAGGCATTCTCTTTGTAAGCTTCTAGTTTCTCTTTTATTAAGAAACATTTCAGTCTATCAAATGGTTGAACTTGGAGCCAGACTTCCAGAACACACAGCCCTTCTTTCACAGCCTTTGGGAGGATGGAGAGGGGTCAAAGGGAACTAATATTTTTTGAGCTTCTCCTGAGAGCCAAGTACAGGACTGGGGAATTTCCCAACTTCTTTTACATACAGAAGAGGAAACTTTGGGGGAAGTTATGGTGTCTGAGGATGGGCAGATGGTTGGGTAAACCGTAAGCAGTGACCACAGTCTGGTTCATGCCACCATCCCCAGTACCTTGCTGAAGAAGTGATCCGTGGTAGGAAGGGAGAAAGGCAGGGTTCACTGTCATTCAACTGGAGCAAGTAGAATAGAAAAGCAATGAAGTTGTGGGTGTCCTCTTTGTTTGGGCAGTGCTAACAGAGTGTCCCTCTGTGCCGTAACTATGTCTTATATATGCTATACAACATGCAGCACAATGCTGGAAATACGGTGGATCCTCAAAGGAGGTTTGTTTGTTTATTTATTTATTTATTTATTTATGGCTGGCTGGCTTTGGTTCTTCTTTGCAGTGCGCGGGCTTCTCTTGCAGTGGCTTCTCTTGTTGCAGAGCACGGGCTCTAGGTGCGCAGGCTTCAGTAGTTATGGCACACGGGTTCAGTAGTTGTGGCTCGCGGGCTCTAGAGTGCAGGCTCAGTAGTTGTGGCGCATGGGCTTAGCTGCTCCGTGGCATGTGGGATCTTCCCGGACCAGGGCTCAAACCCGTGTCCCCTGCATCGGCAGGAGGACTCTCAACCACTGCGCCACCAGGGAAGCCCAAAGGAGGTTTCTAGAATTAATTCCATCATCATCCTTTAAAACATATGTTTAGGACATCCCTGGTGGTCCAGTGTTTAAAACTCTGCGCTTCCACTGCATGGGGCACGGGTTTGATCCCTGGTTGGGGAAGTTCCACATGCCTCGCAGTGTAGCCAAAACAACAACAACAAAAAGCAAAAAAAACCCCAAAAACCAAAAAACATACGTTTAATGTCCGTTGTCATCACTGCTGTGAACAGATTTTGGTCATCATTTGAGTCCATTTTCTAAAAAACACTAACCATCATCTGAGCCTTCAGCAAGTTGCGTAGCAGTAACATCAAAGATCACTGATCACATCACAGATATAATAATAATGAAAACATTTGAAATATTGCCAAGAATTACCAAAATGTGACACAGAAAAGCAAAGTGGGCAAATGCTGTTGGAAAAACTGTGCCAACAGACTTGCTCAACATGGGGTTGCCCCAAACCTTCAATTTGTAAAAAACACAAATCTGCGAAGCACAATAAAGCGAAGGTCAATAAAACAAGTTTGCCCGTGTTAAAAAACAGCAAACATTTATGACATACTTATGCGTTCAGTGAAGATTTACTACGTGCAAAGCACTCTGCCAAGCGGCGGGGAAACAGCGATGATACACACATGACGTTGCTGGCCTCAGTGGTTACTTAGTGCTGTGATAGGGGAGAAGTCAAAGCTGTGAGGGACACAAGAGGAGAGTTTCATCCTGAGAGGGGTGACACAGTCCAGAAAGGCTTCTAGAAGAGTGAGGTCTAAGCTGACTCAAGGGTAAGCAGGCATTTCTTAGACAAGGGCAGAGTGTGCGTGAGTGAGTGAGCGCGTCTCTACATTCCGTGAAGCGTGCGCCAGCAGTCAGATTTGAGGGGACAGGGTAGTGAGAGGATTAAGTGCACAGACTCTGAAGCCCTCTGTCTTTTTTAAAACAATTATGGTAAAATACACCTAAGAGAACATTTACCATTTTAACCATTTTAAAGCATGCAATGCAGTGGCATTAAGTACATTCACAACTATTTTGTGTAAAAACGTCACCACTATCTACTTACAAAACTTTTTCATCACCCCAAATGGAAATCCCAGGGACTTCACTGGTGGTCCAGTGGTTAAGTCTCCGTGCTCCCAATGCAAGGGACCTGGGTTCCATCCCTGGTCAGGGAACTACATCCCACATGCACACGGCAACTAAGAGTCTGCATGCCACAACTAAAGATCCTGCATGCTGCAAGCAAAGATCCTGCACACTGCAACTGAATACCCCACACGTGGCAACGAAGATCTGGCACAGCCAAATAAGTATTTTTTTTAAAAAAAAGGAAAGAAAATAGATTGAGGGACTTTCCCGGCAGTCCAGTGGTTAGGACTCCATGCTTCCACTGAAGGGGGCACGGGTTTGATCCCTGGTCAGGGAACTAAAATCCCACAGGTCCCGCGGTGTGGCCAAAAAAAGAAGAAAATAGATTGAAAGTAAGAGGTAACTCTGCGTTTGGTTTAGAGGCTGGTGTAGTAATCCAGGTGGGAAATCACTGTGGCATTGAGGGTGGAACTGAAACCCAGCAGGATCCTGTGAGGCTCCTGGGTACACAAGCCTTTCTGTCCCGTTTTCTTGCTTGTAGGAAATAGAATCCAACCTCCATGACCTTTCCTGAGTTCCAAAGGGCAGATTCAAACAGTTGCTTATCAAGGGAGGAGTAGCCAAGAAACCACCTGAGGCCAGGAACCAGAGAAGCTCATCAAGATTACCTGAGACCAGATTAGAGGATTGCAGGCCCTGCACACACCCTAATCTTATCAGCAACCCCACCCTTGAACCGCTGCTATAAAACTCCTCATCAAATCCTCCTGGGTTGGGACACATAGTTTTTGGGGCAGGAGCCCACTGTGTCCCCCTTTGCCTGGCAAAGCAATAAAACTATTCTTTTCTACTTCACCCCAAACTCTGTCTCCAAGATTCAATTTGGCACTGGTGCACAGAGCTTTTGGCATCAGATCTAAGTAGATATAATCAAGAGAGCCTTAGAAAATAAAATGGACAGAAAGGTATATGGATCGGATGTAAGCATATGCTGATCTTGTTGATTTTACCTCTTAAATATAAATGTTACTCAAATACAGCTAGATTTCTCCATCACAAGATGGAGAAATCACTTCACCTGTCTAAGCTATCATCATCTCTCAAGTAGACTACTATAATGATCTCCTAGAGCTTTTCCATCTCAATTATTATTTTTATTCCATATCTATTCTCGATCTTTTCTAATCTCATCTCCATATTGCAAAGTGATGTTAATAAAGTATTTCAGACATACAGAAAGGAATAAGGAATAATGTATATTCATGTAACCAACTCACATGTTAAGAAAATAAAGATAGGGAATTCCCTGGCGGTCCAGTGGTTAGGACTCTGTGCTTTCACTGCCGAAGGCCTGGGTTCAATCCCTGGTCAGGGAACTAAGAACCCACAAGCCGTGTGGGGTGGCCTAAGTAAATAAATTAATAAAATAAAAATACATCTGGTTGTGTCCCTCTTGTAACCCTCTCCAAGCATATTCTCCTCTCCTCAGTCTACCTGTATTTAAATATTGCAGATAAACACCCAAATCAGCATGGTAGGTACCTCTATCATTTCCTCACATATCTGTATACTTTTACAACATTAGTATGCGTCCCTTTGTGTATTTGTATATTTTCTTGAATGTTTTAATGCCTCATAGAGATGAAGTCACATTGCATGTGTCATTCTGTCACTGCTCTCCACCCGCACCTCAGTTAAGCTCCTGTTAGTGCGAAGTGTTCATGCTGAAACGTGTTGTCCTGGTCCATTTATTTTCAATGCAGTGGAATCTTTTCATTGTATGCATATACAAGAATGACACCCTTATCTATTCAAAAGGCAGATCTGATCGTGTCAATCTCCTGCCCAAGATACCTCAAGCAGTAGAAAACTGCTGATCTTCTGCTGAGAACTGCAATCACGTCTGGCTTGATTTCAGGCTCCTTCTACCACCAAAGCCTGTCCTAAGCCCCTGGCTTGTTCCCCTTCTACTAATTAACTCCTACTCACTCTTCAGATCTCAGCTCAAATTTGCTTCCGTGAGAAAGTCTTCCCCACCATCTCTACCACACCTGCTAGATCACTTCCTTTACATGCTTTCATAAGAATTTTCTAGAACAAATAACCACATGGTTGAATTCCTGTTAGTACCTCCTTACCCACTAAAAGTCTGCAGAGGCCATATCTATTTTTGCTCACATTGCATCTCCAAGAGCCATACCAAGTGCTTGGCACTTAGTAGGCATTCAATAAAACTTGGCTGAATGAACGAGAACAGAAATAAGTATTAGAAATATTTTCCTGCCTAGCAGATACATACTTCTAATTAATTTTGCTTAATTTAAACTTGTTAAATACTATTAAGCCCACAGACAATGTACTGATCCAGTAAGCTTTTATTCAGCAATTCTTGAATCAGGTAGCATCCAATCTAGCAGATAGAAAGGCACTCCAAAGAGCTGTGCAAGGCTAGAGATTTTATAGACAAAAGCTAGAAGGAACAAGGAATTATACTAGGCATTCCCTGATTGGTTAAAGCAGGACTACCTTCCTTATATGGGGTAAAGGGGAACTCTAGCTGGGTCAGGTAGCTTGTGCTGAGCTGGCAAGTGCTGACTGGTTGACCTAGGTCTTCCTTTCCTGGGAGAGCTGAGGAGAGAAACTTAGTTAAGTTTTGGTTTGCTGATGTGGGGCTTAGCGTGAGCAACTCCATCTTGGGCCTATTTTAGATATTTTAATACCACTTATTCTAGAATTTAATTTCAAACCCTGATTGGGTGGCTGGGACTGCATATACCCTCCCTCTGTAAACAACTAGAAAACTGGACAAAATATATGAAACTACTCTTTTCAGACAGTGGGCAACAAGAGTGCAGGACTGTGAACAAAGCTGAGAGAAATGAAACCAATGAGATAAGCCCTACTTTGCTCCAGAGGCATTTTGAGGACAATGGTGCAGGGAAGGAGATCCCAAGCAGAGATAGCACTCAATTCAAAAGAAGAAAAAAAGACTAAAGAACAGATGAGATAATAGCAAACAAACAGCAAGATGGTCGATTTAAACTCGACCATGTTGAGGGAATTCCCTGGTGGTCCAGTGGTTAGGACTTGGAGCTTTCACTGCCATGGCCCAGCTTCAATCCCCGGTTGGGGAACTAACATCCTGCAAGCCTCACGGCTCAGCAACAAAACAAAACAAATAAACAAACAAAAAACTCAACCACGTTGGGCTTCCCTGGTGGCACAGTGGTTAAGAATCCGCCTGCCAATGCAGGGGACACGGGATCAAGCCCTGGTCGGGGAAGATCGCACATGCCGCAGACCAACTAAGCCTGTGCGCCACAACTACTGAGCCTGCGCTCTAGAGCCCACAAGCGACAACTACTGAGCCTGCGTGCCACAGCTACTGAAGTCCGCAAGCCTAGAGCCCATGCTCTGCAACAAGAGAAGCCACCGCAATGAGAAGCCCACACACTGCAACGAAGAGTAGCCCCACTTGCCACAACTAGAGAAAGCCCGTGTGCAGCAACGAAGACCCAATGCAGCCAAAAGAAAGAAAGAAAGAAAGAAAATTTTTAAAAAAGAAATGCACTTTAAATATAAAGACACATATAGGGTGAAAGTAAAAAGTAGAAAAAGATACATGATGCAAACACTAATCATAAAAAGGGTGACGTTCCTATATTAATACCAGACAAAGTAGACATGCAAGCAGATAAGGCAAGGGGTCGCTGGAGATAGAGAACCAGGCAGGGCTTTCTTGACATAAGAGAAGCCATTTTTGGCCTAAGGCATTTTGTGATCCAAGCCTGGCCACAATGCTTGCCCTTGAACAGGTCTCAGTAATTAATGACCTTAAGGGAACAAAAAATGCAGAAACAGAGGACTGTTATCAGGCAAGTGAAGTAACAAAAGCAAGGATAACAAATCAGTTGTAAAGACACCCAGTTCTATTTCAATGGTAAGGACTAGCCTAAAGCACTGTCTTGTGCTGTCTTGCAGAATTTAAATTCCCCCTCCGTTGCTCAACCACCAGATCAACTGGAATCTAAGGGATGATGATGTTGACTTTTTCTGATCCTCAGTGACTTCAGTCAACTAAAGCTTGAACTGCACCACCCAAGCCCCTTCATGAATATGCATGAACGCTTAGCTTAAAACTTACCCAATTTTGCTGTCCAGGGAGACACTGCTTTGGGAAGGATCCCTGGTGTTCTCCCTACTTGCTGCAAGTAATAATAAATCCTTCCTTATCCAGATCTTTGGCTTGGTTGTGTCTTTCGGCTTGATACCCACCAAGAGGCTAACCCAGTTTTAGGGTAACAGACATAAGGACAAGGAATTTCACCAGAGTTAAAGAGCAATACATTTCATAATGACAAAAAAAAGTCAATTCATTCAGAAGACATAGCAATCCTAAATATGCATGTACCTAATATCAAAATTTCAAGATATGCTAGGTGAAACCTGACAGAACCAAAAGGAGAGATAGACAAATCTACAATCACAATTTTAGTTGAAGCTTCCAATACTGCTCTCAGCAACTGATAGAAGAAGATAGAATATCTCGAAGGACACAAAAGATGTGAACAACACTATCTTTTCAAGTACACATGAAACATTTACTGAGACAGAGAAAATTTGGAGACATAAATTAAATCCCAATAAACGTAAAATGATTGAAAAACTACAGAATGTTCCTTTTTAGTACAATAGAATTAAATTGGAAATTAATTACATAAGTTATCTGGAAAGCTGCCCAGATATCTGGAAATTAAACAACAAATTTCCTTGTAACTCATTGGTCAGAGAAGTTGCAAAGGAAATTAGAAAATATTTGAAAGGAAACACAATCCATCAAACACAATCAATAAAATGGATAAACTCTAGCTAGAGTGATTAAGAAAAAAGAAATGGAATATACAAATTATCAATATCAGGAATAAAAGAGGGGACATCTCTGAAGATATTAAAGCGTTAATAAGGGAGTAGCATGAGCAACTTTATGCCAATCAATGAAATGGGCCAATTCACTGGAGACATTTCAAGAAAAAAGGAAAAATGGAATAGTCCTATATCTAATAATTAAATAAAATTTATAGTTAAATACCTTTCTGCAAAGAAAACTCCATGCTCATATGGCTTCACTGGTGAATTCCATTAAACATTTAAGGAAGAAATAACACACAAACTCTTTCAGAAAATAGAAGAGGAAACCCTTCTATGTATGAGGTCATTATCTGACCACACCAAAACCAGACAAAGTCATTATAAGAAACGAAAGCTGCAGAGTAATATTGCTTGTGAAGGATAAACACAAAAAATCCTTAACAAAGCATTATCAAATTGAGTCCTGAAATAGAAATGCAAAGGACCTAGACTAGCCAAAACCATCTTAAAAATGAAGAACAAAGATGGAGAACTTACACTATCCGATTTCAAGAGATATTACAGTAATCCAGATAATGTCACACTGGGGAAAGAACAGACATATAGACCAACGGAACAAAATGGAGAGTCCAGAAACACATATATATATATATAATTATATTACATATATATAATTATATATAAAATGTGTACATAATTTTTATTATATATTACATATTTATTATATAAATTTATAACATAATATGTAACATATATATTATATAAAATATATGTTTTATATATATAAAATTCTTTTTTCAATTGATTCTGACTCTGTGAAGGCAATTCACTGGGGAAAGGAAAGTCTTTTCAACAAATGGTGAACCACTGGATATCTATATGAAAAAAAGTGAACATTGATCTTTATCTCACAATATAAACAAATATTAAACTCAAAATGGACCATAAAAGTAAAAGCTAATAATATGTAAGTTCCAGGAAAAAAGTATTGGAGAAAATCATTGCAACCTTGGTATAGGCACAAATTTCTCAGATGAGATAATCTAATCACCAATTATAGAAGAAAAACTTGGTAAATTGTACATTATCAACATTGAAAGCTTGTTCTTTGTGGACATTGTTAAGAAAACTAAGAGACAAGCCACAAAATCAAAGAAAATATTTGTAACACATATATTTAATCTTATATCCAGAATATATGTATCTTAAAACAAAAATAAGAAAACGACCCAATAATAACTTGGCAAAAAATTAGAATAGATGCCTCATGAAAAAAGACATAGGACTCACCGATAGCACATGAAAACATGCTCAACATTTATCAGGAAAAGCAATTTAAAAGTAGTGAGGGGCTTCCCTGGTGGCACAGTGGTTGAGAGCCTGCCTGCTGATGCAGGGGACACAGGTGCAAACAACAACAACAACAACAACACCAACAACAAAAATAAAAGTAGTGAGATACCGCAGTACCCTAAATAGAATGGCTAAATTTAGAATGGCTAAAATTAATGACCGATAACACCAGGTGTTGGCAAGGATATGGAGCAAATGCAACTCTCATAGGGTGCAGGTAGTAATGTAAAGTGGTCCAACCACAATGGAAAACTATTTGGCAGTTTCTTAAAAAGTTAGACTTACACCTAACCATATGAACTATCAATTCCACTTCTGTGTATTTAGTCCAACAAAATGAAAACGTATGTCCACACAAAGACTTCTTTTATATATCAATGTACATGCAGCTTTATTCATAACAGCAAAAAACTAGAAATAACCCAAATGTCCATAACAGATGAATGGATATACAAATTTTGGCATATCCATTCAATGGAATATTTATTCAATGGAATAAACTATTTATATATGCAACATGAATGAATTTCAAAAACATTATGCTGGGTGAAAGAAGCCAGACCGAAAAGGGTACGCTATATGAGTCTATTTATACAAAACTCTAGATAAAGCAAAACCAATCCACAGGGTCAGGAAGTACACCAGTGGTTGCCTGGAGTGGAGGTTGCCAGGGGTGGGTCGGGTACATGATTTGCCAAGGTACAAGGGAACATTTTGGGTGTTACGGTTTTCTCGTTATACTTGGTTTTGAATCTTTCTAGAAAGTCTCATGGCTAAGATTTGGAGGTTACTTAGGGGAAGAAGGCCTCATCAGATGGAAATGATGTATACCTTGACTGTGGTAGAGGTTAGATGGGGCATACATATTTGCCCCCCCCAAAAAAAAATCACCTAACTGTACACTTTAAATGAGTATATTTTATGTAAATTACAGCTTACTAACAGTTCACCTAAAAAATGAAATGGTTAAAAAAAAAAATGTGGCTTCCTTGGATACGCTCCAGACTTAGTGAATCAGAAAGTTGGGATGGTAGGGCTAAGATTTGGAGGTCAAGCGGGGGCAGAAGGCCTCATCAGGTTGATTTTTTTTTTTTTTTTTTTTTTTTCCAGCCACTGCCGTGGCCTCTCCCGTTGCGGAGCACAGGCTCCGGACGCGCAGGCTCAGCGGCCATGGCTCATGGGCCTAGCCGCTCCGTGGCGTGTGGGATCCTCCCGGACCGGGACACGAACCCGTGTCCCCTGCATCGGCAGGTGGATTCTCAACCACTGCGCCACCAGGGAAGCCCCATCAGGTTGATTTTAACTGACTGACTAGTTTACCTCCTGTTTCAGGTCCAGTGAGAACTTAAAAATGTTAATTTATTTTCTGTTCCTTATTCTAAAACTAAGACATGATTGCTTGCCAAAAAAATTCAGGGAATGTATAAATCTTTAAAGATCCAGAATTAACATTTTCATATATATCAGGTTTTTCTGCAAATGTACAGTATACACGTATTTTTAACAACATGGAGTCCTATGAAACATACTATTTTATCAACTATTCTTTTCACTAAATATACAGTGAACCACTTTTCATAGATTAACCACACCACAAGAAGGGACTGCTTATGATGGGTATTCTCTCATTTATTTGAACAGTTCCCCAAAGATGGACACGTAGGTTGTGGGGTACTTTTTGCAGCTCGGCCTACTCAACACCCACTTCAACTCCCTTCTCATTGCCCTGTTCAATTCTAAAAGCTGGGTAAAATAAACACTTGCTTTCTCAGATACCCCTGCAGGTCCGGTGGCCATGTCATCTGGGTCTGGCCAATGAGACAGAAATGGAAGCAGTTAATACTGCCTCCTGGGCTTCCTGCTCACCAGGGGGCCTGCACCTGGGGGCCCCAGGTACAGCAGTCACTGCCTAGAGCAGAGCAGGAAGAGGGCAGTCTGGTTCCCTCACAGCATCCCTCGGTCTCCAGACAGCCCTGGATGCCCCTCTGTTGGACTTCTAATGGCATGAGATGAGACACCGTACTTAAACCACTAACAAAACAAACCACAAAATGCCGCTGGGTACTCACTAGGTTATTACCAAGAAAAATTCCCAGAAGTAGAATTGTTGGATCAGAGTATGCGTTTTTAAATACTTTTGAAACGTTTTATCAATTGACACTCCCACCAGCCCTGTATTATTACTGACCTGCGTCCTTGGACTCTTTAATCAATAGAAATTGATAAAAGGACAGACGAGAACTTCATGCAAGGCTTTCTTGGTGCTCGTGCTGCAGCACCAGGGAACGAAAACAAGAAACAGGTGACCTTGCTGCTTTCCAAGGATGGCTGGCTGATTCCTCAAATGGGGTGCGGGTGAGGCGGATTGGTGGGTGGGACCAGAGGCGTGGCTTAGGTGGTCTGCCCACCCCCTCCCTCGGTGGTGCTGTGCGCAGGGGTCATGCGCAGTATCCTGCTTTTGCTCCCGGCACCTCAGACAGGACAGTAGGTTTGTTGCCTTTTTGTAGCTTGTTTTTCGTAACTGCTGGGACTGCAGCATGCATGCAGTTATTTTTAGTCCTTTATAGTTTCTTTGTATTCTGTTGCTTGAGGAGGCGTTCACACTCTGCACTCCAGTAAAGGGTCCCAGGTTCCAAGCTATTGCATGGTGTAAGCCCTCTGGTAGTGGGTCCCAGGTCCCAGGCTCTATATAAATTTACAACTTTCTCTACACCCTGCCAACTCAGGATATTATCACTTATTATTATTATTTTTTTTTTTTGGCGGTACGCGGGCCTCCCTCTGCTGTGGCCTCTCCCGTTGCGGAGCACAGGCTCCGGACGCGCAGGCTCAGCGGCCATGGCTCACGGGCCCAGCCGCTCCGCGGCATGTGGGATCTTCCCGGACCGGGGCACGAACCCGCGTCCCCTGCATCGGCAGGCGGACTCTCAACCACCGCGCCACCAGGGAAGCCGTATTATTTTTATATTATAAAAAGCAAAACAAAACAGCTTTATAGCGGTATAATTGATATACAAAGAACTGCACAATTTGATGAACACGGACATAGTCAAAGACCTGTAATACTATCACAACCATCAAGGGAATATACACATCTAACCCTTCCCAGAGTGTCCCTGTGTCCCATCGTGTTTTTGTGTGCGTGCAGGCAGTAAGAACAGTTAACGTGAGATCTGCCGTCTTAAAATTGTTTTCCAGCTTTATTGAGCCATAATTGACATATAACATCGTATAAGTTTACTTCTTAACAAATTTTGAAGTGCGCAACATGGACTGTGGACTGCATTATCACTTTTTTTTGCACCATTTCCAAACTGATGGGTAAAAAATATATCTCATTGTAATTTGTCTCCTTGTAATTTGTCTCTTTGATTACCACTGATAATTCATACTTTTAGTGAATGCTTCTATTCCTTCTTTTGTAAATTGCGAGTTAGACCAGGGAACTTACTGGAAGCAGCTGCTTCCCTCGTCTTTGGCTGTGGGCAATGTTGGGGGATATGGCTAGCGGCCAATTTGTTTGAAATTCCAGCAACTCCATTACATCCCTGTCACTTTCCAGTAGGATATTACAGACATGAGCTTTGTTTCAGGCCTGCTCTTTGGCAGTTTCCAGATGTCTCCACAAGCCCAACACACTTGGGAAGGATCTTGGTGAGATATGCTATGTCTCCAAGGAAAAAAAAAAAGAAAAAAAAGCTAGGGATCTTTGAGCAGCTGCTATTTTAAGGTATATGCTGAACAAGTTTCTGAACAGCGTGAGTTGCTACTTCGAATACAAAGGGTTGAATCATTCATTTTCTTACGTTGGGTGGAACCAGACAGCCTGGAAGTCAGAGAATAGCAATTTCTTACAGGTGACACAAATGTCTCCGTGTAAATCACGTACCGTATAACAAATAACATCATTTGGGTGAATAATGTAATGGATTTTTTCAGGGGTGCTCCTCCATGTTGACGTGGAATGACACGTCTTCATTTACCCATTTTGAACTGATGTTTTCGTAATCACCCAAGGCTACGAATAAGGAAGTATGAATTGGGTATGAGGGCTAGACTAAAAATTCAAACACAGCTGGGGACCGAGGCAAGGCCAAAAGTGTGTGTTGAAGCGGACAGAGAAAAAGATAGAGAACAGATATTCCAGGGAGCCTCAGCCTTTCTACACTTTTGCATGTATGGACACCGCCTTTCTGAGTCATTTTTCATGAATGATTTGCAGCCTGCGGGATCCAAGAGGGACCCACAGGCTCTGGATGTCACTCACAGACGCTGGGGCTTTCAGTTCAAGGAGCGGACTGGTGGTGATCTGCAAGTGGTGACTGCAAGTAGCACTGTCCTTAGGAAGGTGGGCTGGTATCTCCTCCGCCCCTCAAAGCTTTCAACTGCGCCCTGCAACAGGAGGCTGACCTCTAAGGACTATATGAGAGATTCTCAAACTTTTGAGTCTCAGGATTCTCACAACTTAATAACTATTGAGGACTCTAAATAGCTTGTTTTGTGGGTTACATCTATTGGCATTTACGGCAATAGAAATTAAAGCTGAGAAACATTTAAAATATTCTCATTCATCAAAAATAACAGTAATAAACCCACTACGTGTTAACATAAATAACATGCTTTTTAATAAAAAAAAATTGATTTCCATTGTTGTAATGCTGTTTTCTATCGGGATTAACAGAAGACAGCTGGATTTTTCACATCTGCTTCTGCACTCAGTCTGTTGACGTATCACAGGTCAGATAGCCTTTGGGAAACGACGCTATTCACTACTGAAGGAATGAAAGTGAAACAGACAAATACCATATGAGTGTTACAATGAAAACAGTTTTGACTTCAAGGATCTTCTGAGAAGGTCTGGGAAACCCCCGTCAGTTCCTGGCCACACTCAACACAACCCCTGTGACTTCTGAATCCCACTGGGTTCAGCCATTGGGAGCCCTGGCAATAAGACAATGCCAGGGGACTACTTCTTGCTCTGGCCCCATCCCTGCAGGGTTGCGTACACTGAGGCTGGCTTGGTCTCTTGAAAAAAGATTAAGGCTTCTTTCAAGTGACTCTCTTCTATGGGTTCCACTTACTTCTCCCCTTACCCCTTTGGGCCTAGGGGTAGAACATCTCTGAGTTGTTGCATTATTTTTTTTTAGTTTTTCTACACTCTGTGCATACCTTTGTAAATAAAAACTGAATTTATCCTAATTTTTTACTACCACATGTAAATAAAACAAAAATTCAAAATATAACACAGAGCCTTATTATGTGCCAGTGGTTCTCAAGGTGTGGTACCTGGAGCACCGGCATTAGAATCACCTGGAAACCTGTCAGAATTAGAATTCAAAGTTTTGGGCCACACTCTGGACTGACAGAATCAGAAATTTTAAGAATGGGGCCCAGCGGGGCTTCCCTGCTGGTGCAGTGGTTAAGAATCCGTCCGCCAATGCAGGGGACACGGGTTTGAGCCCTGGTCCGGGAAGATCCCATACGTCGCAGAGCAACTAAGCCGGTGCGCCACAACTACTGAGCCTGCACTCTAGAGCCCATGAGCCACAACTACTGAGCCTGTGTGCCGCAATTACTGGAGCCCGCATGCCACAATTACTGAAGCCCGCGTGCCTAGAGCCCGTGCTCCACAACAAAAAAAGCCACCACCATGAGAAGTCCGCACACTGCAATGAACAGTAGCCCCGGCTTGCTGCAACTAGAGAAAGCCGCGTGCAGCAACGAAGACCCAAAGCAGCCAAAAATAAATTTATTTTTAAAAGTGCTTCAAGTAAAACCAAAGTAACACACCACACACACACATACACACACACACACACACACACACACACACACCAGGCAAACATAAAGACAAAAGCTCCACATAAAACCCCAAACAAATCCCAAAGAATAACATCAACTATCCTCTTGACACACCCATAAAAGATTGGTAACAATCACTGTGTCATGACTTAAAGGGAAATCATAATCTGTTGACTATTTCCCGAGAAGACTTCTTTGTGTCATCTTTAGAAAAAGGTAATATATGTAAACATGTTGGTATGGATGTAAGGAGCTAAACATTCTTCTCCCATTTTCACCTCTCTTTTCATTCACCTCCTACATTAAAGCCTGTATCTATTTGCACTTCATTTTGTGTGTTTCTGTTTGGAGCAGATGAATTCTTATACATCTGCATTTTAAATTATATCTAAATCCTCTTTAACACAGCATGGAAAAAAAAAAAAAAGACTGACCAGCACCAATTTAGTTTCAGCAATTTTATATAGGAATCCCAAAGCCTTGCATTTCCTTGTACTCTGGGAACAATATATAGCCTGAACAAAAGGTTATAGTGGAAAGGAAATGTAATTGATTCTGAAGAGCGTGAACATCTGTAGAGAATGTGGTGTAAGAGACAATGATCTCTGCTTATGAGGATGAAACGGTTTCTAGTTACCCATGTCAGAGAAATAACTCTGCCCCCGCCCCAGCCCCCAAGTTCAGTCCACTAAGCACAGCGAGGCTGCAGATGCCTTCTATGACACGGAAACCAAAAGAAATAGGTATAGAAGACTTGACAAAACTACATTTGCCCAGTGGTGTTGAAAAGTCAGAAAAGCTTTATGCTGGTGCAGATTTTGTCATTAAATGTAATGTGATTGTGGCCAAGTCAATTTCTCTCTCTGGGCCTCAAGTTTCTCGACTTCGACATGGGAGAGCTCAGCTGGATGACAGACACGGTTCTTTTACGATGCTCTTTCCAGTAAGATTAACAGACTACTTTTTCATCTAGAAGTCTCTTAAAGTCTCAGGCTTTCCATTTTAGATGGGAAGAGCAAAAATTCTAACACAAGTGATTTAAGAACATCAACATTTATTTAACATGATAAAAAAGAAATGAGATATGAACATTTGCATTTAAACAACAGTAAGTAGCCTTTAATACTTACATTACATGTGCTCATTGTATAATATATACACAATGAACATAATTACATTTGTACACAAACTAAGTACTGGATTTGAAAACCTGCTTATTGCTGTACACATCTAGTCCAATGAAGTATATAAGCCCAGTACTTCAAAATACCTACATTTTAAATTGCATTTTAAGAAAAAAGTAAGCGATAACATTTGTATCTAAGCTGACAAGAGTGTGGCATAACTGCTGACAATGCAATCTGACTGAGAAATAATTATAGCAGGAAACGGACATACTTCACTTAGCAGTAATAAAATGGCACATTTTAAATATATATATAAAATTTTTACAAATCAAGGGTGAAACAAAGCATTGCAGTAGCCAAAATGGGAGGAAGAAAAAAAAAAAAAAAAAAAGGAAAACAAGCTTCACTGGAAATAATAACTAAATTTATGTACTGAAAAGTGAAAAGAAATATAAATCCACCTAGACTTTAGAAACATCAAAATCTGGAAATCAGCAACTAAGTAAGCTCTGGCTGTAGACCACACACTAAAAAGCACCTTTACTTATGTGCTCTGAAATCATAGCAGCAAGCTGGTGTCAGAATAATAACCTTGAGATTATATTACATAACCTTGAGTGTACATATGGGCCATTAAAGCTGTTTTGGAATAAACATTTTCCAGAAGTGATAAAATGATGCTCTGTGGCCAAAAGCATCAGAACTATGAATTTCATAGATTTAAAATATACTGTACAATATCTTCTCACATTGCCAAAGGTCCATGTCCTCAGCTTTGAATGGTTTCAACAGAAGTCAGTATAGCTGAAAAATACAAAGAAGTAAAATTACTTTGACACCTGCAAAGTTAATGAATGACCATTTCCTGAAGTAACTAAGGGCCACATTCTCTAGCAATAGCACTGACAAGCATGGCCATGAAAATCCCAAAACATAATACAATTGAAGGACATCTTCTCTTCATTTCCATAAGCTTAATTCACAAAGCAAAGAAACATAATGCAATAGGTGCATAGCAATTCAGATGAAAAAAAGGACCCACACTTGTGGCTGAATCCAAAAGATTGACAAAATGAGCAGAGATTTGCACAACTTTACTAAAGTATGTAATACTATATTAAGCTGCCCACATAGCGGTGTCATTTCTAAAACTTTCCTACGTCTTGCCAAAACTACTAGTTCAGAAAGATGACACATGCACAACGACAAGATGGATTATAAAATAATGCAAGTTTGAATGCCACTGGTGGGTTGTGGTGACTGCACACCACAAAGCTAGAAAGTATCCCGTAATCACTGTACCTTACTCTAGTACGAAATACTACTGGCTCTTGGAATGAAAATAAAACAAAACAAAATCGAATAAGAACAACTTAAGGAACCTGGAAATGTACTCCAGTTTTAACTGTGACCATTCTTGTTATCAGAGTGGTCCTGAGTACAATGAATTGTAACCTGTTTATTGAACCAAGAGATAATGGGAGTGGCTCTCAAAGTACATTTCACCACTAAGACAGAGGCCATCAATCAATTCTTTGCACAGGAGGAATAAAATGAGCATAATGTTTATTATCCCTGTGTTTGGTGTTATTCTGTCACTAGTGGCAACTGCCACTTCTGAATGTATTAAGTTAAAAGTTTAAATATATGAGGGACAGGGGCAAGACACAGGTTAAGACTACAGCAAATACAACAAATCCTAAAGAGATACCAAGTGACAACAAACAAAGCCTCTTTTAGGCTCCAGACAGACATGATCTCAAATAAAAGTTACAGATATGACAAGACAGTTAAACATAAATCCTCTGGCTGAAAAAAAGGGACACATTATAGCTGCTACAAAAAGGTGTGAATGGACGTAGATGCTAGAAAATGAGCACTGCTGGATGAAAAGCTTAGTCTAAGTTGGTATTTGTACTCATTTATTTGAGTACCTAAAAATCAAAGAACATGTTTGTAGCCATGCTCATAATGTCTGTAGGTGTTTTCTCAGCTTATAACTGTTTAACAGAAATTGGTGATAATCCGAAGGCACCAAACATTAGAAGATCTGGTAGATACTGAGAAAAAAAGTGCAGAAAAAGGCATAAAATGTTCACTCCATACCTCACAGCTTTTCTGAAAAATAAAAAAAGTATGTAAGTACAAAATTGAGGTAAAATTTAGCCATTGTTGATAAAGTTTAAACGTAAGACACCTTAGGAAATTATTCGTGGTTCTAAAAGTGTGGTCTACAGAACACTGGTTGAGAAAGGCCCCGTCTCCCTGTCCCCACCTGTGGCTTTTTTAAAAGCTACCTCCCTGACTTAAAAAAAAATTATTATTTAGAAATAATTTCTGATGGATCTTAAAGATTTTACATTCCATATCTAGTTGGCTGTACCATAAGCTCTTCTTTATCCTTAAAAATAATTAGCAAACTCCCAGTGTGGTAGATAGGTCATGCGGAATGTAAAAAACATTTCTGTATCAAAATGTAACGACTTGAACAGAATTCTCAGACCCAACTGTGGAAAGAAACAAGCACTGCTGCAAAACACTGCAAAACCTTCCCTCCAAGTTTAGCTGTTTTTATGGATGATGAAAGAAGAGACAGAGAAAATGTTGTCAGGCAGCAAATACACTGAAGGGCTGATGCTGGAAATTTTGAGTTACTGCCCGTAGTTCAAACACTTGCTCTGCTAACTATCCCTAACACACAGGCCGGAATTCATCACAGTTTTTATTCACCAAATCAACAAAAGTCAGGCTGAAAGCTCTAACAGTAAAGCACAAAAATGAAAGGAAACGACCTACTTGTTCTGAGACTACACACACATGAAGTGTGAGCCTTCTGTGAGCTGCGGCTGAGTGGACGGAACGGGTGATGCCGAGGACTCGGGAGACGGGGACAGGCTTTGCACTAAAACACACCGAGAAAATGTGACGAGATCAAAATCCTGGAGACACCTTCGGAGAAGGAAATCCTGACGCTGAGATTCCCAACACAGAACGTGTGTCGGGAAGGAATTCTTAGTTGCATTTCGGCTCTGTTTTTTGCTATTCTGGCAACTGATTATTCAGTATGAAATGTCTCTTGAAGACTGGTTAAAAATTCTTCTTCCATGTACATCTTAAACTTATATAATGTTATATGCCAATTATATCTCAGTGAAACTGGAAAAAAAATATTTTTTTAAATTTTTTTTTTTTTTTTTTGGGCTTCAAGGTTAATTTTCAGGTGTCTATCAGTGACTCACCCCTGTTGGGTCTCATTTTTAAAAGCTTTTCTAGTTGCATGAAGCTAAATACTGCAGATGGTATAAATGTTGTGGTTTTAATACACCCAAACAACCTTTAACACAGACTTGGCATAATAATAACCAAATGTGATCAATGACAATTTTTAAAGAAAGTGAGAATTCTTGTACACATTGCCTTGTGAGTGATAAGAGGCAAAGGAAAAAGTGCTTCATACTGGTTACAAAGGAACATGGCTGGCTGATGATATAAATTTCCATGTTATATGTATATAAGATACAGAAAATGCTCTTAAGAACAGTCCTGCATAATTGAATTTCATTGTACTTACCCTTGTGCAAAATGATTGGAGGCGGGGTTGGGGCGGGGGAGGAGAAAGAATTACTAGGGATAGCTTTTTGTTTATGGACACTATGAGAAGCAAAACTGATACATTACACTAGTGGGATGATTCCCCTACCTTGGCAAAAGTCATAAAGAAAAAAAAAAAAAAAAAAAAAAAA
>NC_041219.1:67215443-67342289 GCF_002837175.3 Physeter macrocephalus | reverse complement strand
AAAAAAAAATTGATTTCCATTGTTGTAATGCTGTTTTCTATCGGGATTAACAGAAGACAGCTGGATTTTTCACATCTGCTTCTGCACTCAGTCTGTTGACGTATCACAGGTCAGATAGCCTTTGGGAAACGACGCTATTCACTACTGAAGGAATGAAAGTGAAACAGACAAATACCATATGAGTGTTACAATGAAAACAGTTTTGACTTCAAGGATCTTCTGAGAAGGTCTGGGAAACCCCCGTCAGTTCCTGGCCACACTCAACACAACCCCTGTGACTTCTGAATCCCACTGGGTTCAGCCATTGGGAGCCCTGGCAATAAGACAATGCCAGGGGACTACTTCTTGCTCTGGCCCCATCCCTGCAGGGTTGCGTACACTGAGGCTGGCTTGGTCTCTTGAAAAAAGATTAAGGCTTCTTTCAAGTGACTCTCTTCTATGGGTTCCACTTACTTCTCCCCTTACCCCTTTGGGCCTAGGGGTAGAACATCTCTGAGTTGTTGCATTATTTTTTTTTAGTTTTTCTACACTCTGTGCATACCTTTGTAAATAAAAACTGAATTTATCCTAATTTTTTACTACCACATGTAAATAAAACAAAAATTCAAAATATAACACAGAGCCTTATTATGTGCCAGTGGTTCTCAAGGTGTGGTACCTGGAGCACCGGCATTAGAATCACCTGGAAACCTGTCAGAATTAGAATTCAAAGTTTTGGGCCACACTCTGGACTGACAGAATCAGAAATTTTAAGAATGGGGCCCAGCGGGGCTTCCCTGCTGGTGCAGTGGTTAAGAATCCGTCCGCCAATGCAGGGGACACGGGTTTGAGCCCTGGTCCGGGAAGATCCCATACGTCGCAGAGCAACTAAGCCGGTGCGCCACAACTACTGAGCCTGCACTCTAGAGCCCATGAGCCACAACTACTGAGCCTGTGTGCCGCAATTACTGGAGCCCGCATGCCACAATTACTGAAGCCCGCGTGCCTAGAGCCCGTGCTCCACAACAAAAAAAGCCACCACCATGAGAAGTCCGCACACTGCAATGAACAGTAGCCCCGGCTTGCTGCAACTAGAGAAAGCCGCGTGCAGCAACGAAGACCCAAAGCAGCCAAAAATAAATTTATTTTTAAAAGTGCTTCAAGTAAAACCAAAGTAACACACCACACACACACACACACACACACACACACACACACACACACACACACACACCAGGCAAACATAAAGACAAAAGCTCCACATAAAACCCCAAACAAATCCCAAAGAATAACATCAACTATCCTCTTGACACACCCATAAAAGATTGGTAACAATCACTGTGTCATGACTTAAAGGGAAATCATAATCTGTTGACTATTTCCCGAGAAGACTTCTTTGTGTCATCTTTAGAAAAAGGTAATATATGTAAACATGTTGGTATGGATGTAAGGAGCTAAACATTCTTCTCCCATTTTCACCTCTCTTTTCATTCACCTCCTACATTAAAGCCTGTATCTATTTGCACTTCATTTTGTGTGTTTCTGTTTGGAGCAGATGAATTCTTATACATCTGCATTTTAAATTATATCTAAATCCTCTTTAACACAGCATGGAAAAAAAAAAAAAAGACTGACCAGCACCAATTTAGTTTCAGCAATTTTATATAGGAATCCCAAAGCCTTGCATTTCCTTGTACTCTGGGAACAATATATAGCCTGAACAAAAGGTTATAGTGGAAAGGAAATGTAATTGATTCTGAAGAGCGTGAACATCTGTAGAGAATGTGGTGTAAGAGACAATGATCTCTGCTTATGAGGATGAAACGGTTTCTAGTTACCCATGTCAGAGAAATAACTCTGCCCCCGCCCCAGCCCCCAAGTTCAGTCCACTAAGCACAGCGAGGCTGCAGATGCCTTCTATGACACGGAAACCAAAAGAAATAGGTATAGAAGACTTGACAAAACTACATTTGCCCAGTGGTGTTGAAAAGTCAGAAAAGCTTTATGCTGGTGCAGATTTTGTCATTAAATGTAATGTGATTGTGGCCAAGTCAATTTCTCTCTCTGGGCCTCAAGTTTCTCGACTTCGACATGGGAGAGCTCAGCTGGATGACAGACACGGTTCTTTTACGATGCTCTTTCCAGTAAGATTAACAGACTACTTTTTCATCTAGAAGTCTCTTAAAGTCTCAGGCTTTCCATTTTAGATGGGAAGAGCAAAAATTCTAACACAAGTGATTTAAGAACATCAACATTTATTTAACATGATAAAAAAGAAATGAGATATGAACATTTGCATTTAAACAACAGTAAGTAGCCTTTAATACTTACATTACATGTGCTCATTGTATAATATATACACAATGAACATAATTACATTTGTACACAAACTAAGTACTGGATTTGAAAACCTGCTTATTGCTGTACACATCTAGTCCAATGAAGTATATAAGCCCAGTACTTCAAAATACCTACATTTTAAATTGCATTTTAAGAAAAAAGTAAGCGATAACATTTGTATCTAAGCTGACAAGAGTGTGGCATAACTGCTGACAATGCAATCTGACTGAGAAATAATTATAGCAGGAAACGGACATACTTCACTTAGCAGTAATAAAATGGCACATTTTAAATATATATATAAAATTTTTACAAATCAAGGGTGAAACAAAGCATTGCAGTAGCCAAAATGGGAGGAAGAAAAAAAAAAAAAAAAAAAAGGAAAACAAGCTTCACTGGAAATAATAACTAAATTTATGTACTGAAAAGTGAAAAGAAATATAAATCCACCTAGACTTTAGAAACATCAAAATCTGGAAATCAGCAACTAAGTAAGCTCTGGCTGTAGACCACACACTAAAAAGCACCTTTACTTATGTGCTCTGAAATCATAGCAGCAAGCTGGTGTCAGAATAATAACCTTGAGATTATATTACATAACCTTGAGTGTACATATGGGCCATTAAAGCTGTTTTGGAATAAACATTTTCCAGAAGTGATAAAATGATGCTCTGTGGCCAAAAGCATCAGAACTATGAATTTCATAGATTTAAAATATACTGTACAATATCTTCTCACATTGCCAAAGGTCCATGTCCTCAGCTTTGAATGGTTTCAACAGAAGTCAGTATAGCTGAAAAATACAAAGAAGTAAAATTACTTTGACACCTGCAAAGTTAATGAATGACCATTTCCTGAAGTAACTAAGGGCCACATTCTCTAGCAATAGCACTGACAAGCATGGCCATGAAAATCCCAAAACATAATACAATTGAAGGACATCTTCTCTTCATTTCCATAAGCTTAATTCACAAAGCAAAGAAACATAATGCAATAGGTGCATAGCAATTCAGATGAAAAAAAGGACCCACACTTGTGGCTGAATCCAAAAGATTGACAAAATGAGCAGAGATTTGCACAACTTTACTAAAGTATGTAATACTATATTAAGCTGCCCACATAGCGGTGTCATTTCTAAAACTTTCCTACGTCTTGCCAAAACTACTAGTTCAGAAAGATGACACATGCACAACGACAAGATGGATTATAAAATAATGCAAGTTTGAATGCCACTGGTGGGTTGTGGTGACTGCACACCACAAAGCTAGAAAGTATCCCGTAATCACTGTACCTTACTCTAGTACGAAATACTACTGGCTCTTGGAATGAAAATAAAACAAAACAAAATCGAATAAGAACAACTTAAGGAACCTGGAAATGTACTCCAGTTTTAACTGTGACCATTCTTGTTATCAGAGTGGTCCTGAGTACAATGAATTGTAACCTGTTTATTGAACCAAGAGATAATGGGAGTGGCTCTCAAAGTACATTTCACCACTAAGACAGAGGCCATCAATCAATTCTTTGCACAGGAGGAATAAAATGAGCATAATGTTTATTATCCCTGTGTTTGGTGTTATTCTGTCACTAGTGGCAACTGCCACTTCTGAATGTATTAAGTTAAAAGTTTAAATATATGAGGGACAGGGGCAAGACACAGGTTAAGACTACAGCAAATACAACAAATCCTAAAGAGATACCAAGTGACAACAAACAAAGCCTCTTTTAGGCTCCAGACAGACATGATCTCAAATAAAAGTTACAGATATGACAAGACAGTTAAACATAAATCCTCTGGCTGAAAAAAAGGGACACATTATAGCTGCTACAAAAAGGTGTGAATGGACGTAGATGCTAGAAAATGAGCACTGCTGGATGAAAAGCTTAGTCTAAGTTGGTATTTGTACTCATTTATTTGAGTACCTAAAAATCAAAGAACATGTTTGTAGCCATGCTCATAATGTCTGTAGGTGTTTTCTCAGCTTATAACTGTTTAACAGAAATTGGTGATAATCCGAAGGCACCAAACATTAGAAGATCTGGTAGATACTGAGAAAAAAAGTGCAGAAAAAGGCATAAAATGTTCACTCCATACCTCACAGCTTTTCTGAAAAATAAAAAAAGTATGTAAGTACAAAATTGAGGTAAAATTTAGCCATTGTTGATAAAGTTTAAACGTAAGACACCTTAGGAAATTATTCGTGGTTCTAAAAGTGTGGTCTACAGAACACTGGTTGAGAAAGGCCCCGTCTCCCTGTCCCCACCTGTGGCTTTTTTAAAAGCTACCTCCCTGACTTAAAAAAAAATTATTATTTAGAAATAATTTCTGATGGATCTTAAAGATTTTACATTCCATATCTAGTTGGCTGTACCATAAGCTCTTCTTTATCCTTAAAAATAATTAGCAAACTCCCAGTGTGGTAGATAGGTCATGCGGAATGTAAAAAACATTTCTGTATCAAAATGTAACGACTTGAACAGAATTCTCAGACCCAACTGTGGAAAGAAACAAGCACTGCTGCAAAACACTGCAAAACCTTCCCTCCAAGTTTAGCTGTTTTTATGGATGATGAAAGAAGAGACAGAGAAAATGTTGTCAGGTAGCAAATACACTGAAGGGCTGATGCTGGAAATTTTGAGTTACTGCCCGTAGTTCAAACACTTGCTCTGCTAACTATCCCTAACACACAGGCCGGAATTCATCACAGTTTTTATTCACCAAATCAACAAAAGTCAGGCTGAAAGCTCTAACAGTAAAGCACAAAAATGAAAGGAAACGACGTACTTGTTCTGAGACTACACACACATGAAGTGTGAGCCTTCTGTGAGCTGCGGCTGAGTGGACGGAACGGGTGATGCCGAGGACTCGGGAGACGGGGACAGGCTTTGCACTAAAACACACCGAGAAAATGTGACGAGATCAAAATCCTGGAGACACCTTCGGAGAAGGAAATCCTGACGCTGAGATTCCCAACACAGAACGTGTGTCGGGAAGGAATTCTTAGTTGCATTTCGGCTCTGTTTTTTGCTATTCTGGCAACTGATTATTCAGTATGAAATGTCTCTTGAAGACTGGTTAAAAATTCTTCTTCCATGTACATCTTAAACTTATATAATGTTATATGCCAATTATATCTCAGTGAAACTGGAAAAAAAATATTTTTTTAAATTTTTTTTTTTTTTTTTGGGCTTCAAGGTTAATTTTCAGGTGTCTATCAGTGACTCACCCCTGTTGGGTCTCATTTTTAAAAGCTTTTCTAGTTGCATGAAGCTAAATACTGCAGATGGTATAAATGTTGTGGTTTTAATACACCCAAACAACCTTTAACACAGACTTGGCATAATAATAACCAAATGTGATCAATGACAATTTTTAAAGAAAGTGAGAATTCTTGTACACATTGCCTTGTGAGTGATAAGAGGCAAAGGAAAAAGTGCTTCATACTGGTTACAAAGGAACATGGCTGGCTGATGATATAAATTTCCATGTTATATGTATATAAGATACAGAAAATGCTCTTAAGAACAGTCCTGCATAATTGAATTTCATTGTACTTACCCTTGTGCAAAATGATTGGAGGCGGGGTTGGGGCGGGGGAGGAGAAAGAATTACTAGGGATAGCTTTTTGTTTATGGACACTATGAGAAGCAAAACTGATACATTACACTAGTGGGATGATTCCCCTACCTTGGCAAAAGTCATAAAGAAAAAAAAAAAAAAAAAAAAAAAGAAAAAAGATGTGTGCACACACACACACACACACACACACCAGGCAAACATAAAGACAAAAGCTCCACATAAAACCCCAAACAAATCCCAAAGAATAACATCAACTATCCTCTTGACACACCCATAAAAGATTGGTAACAATCACTGTGTCATGACTTAAAGGGAAATCATAATCTGTTGACTATTTCCCGAGAAGACTTCTTTGTGTCATCTTTAGAAAAAGGTAATATATGTAAACATGTTGGTATGGATGTAAGGAGCTAAACATTCTTCTCCCATTTTCACCTCTCTTTTCATTCACCTCCTACATTAAAGCCTGTATCTATTTGCACTTCATTTTGTGTGTTTCTGTTTGGAGCAGATGAATTCTTATACATCTGCATTTTAAATTATATCTAAATCCTCTTTAACACAGCATGGAAAAAAAAAAAAAAGACTGACCAGCACCAATTTAGTTTCAGCAATTTTATATAGGAATCCCAAAGCCTTGCATTTCCTTGTACTCTGGGAACAATATATAGCCTGAACAAAAGGTTATAGTGGAAAGGAAATGTAATTGATTCTGAAGAGCGTGAACATCTGTAGAGAATGTGGTGTAAGAGACAATGATCTCTGCTTATGAGGATGAAACGGTTTCTAGTTACCCATGTCAGAGAAATAACTCTGCCCCCGCCCCAGCCCCCAAGTTCAGTCCACTAAGCACAGCGAGGCTGCAGATGCCTTCTATGACACGGAAACCAAAAGAAATAGGTATAGAAGACTTGACAAAACTACATTTGCCCAGTGGTGTTGAAAAGTCAGAAAAGCTTTATGCTGGTGCAGATTTTGTCATTAAATGTAATGTGATTGTGGCCAAGTCAATTTCTCTCTCTGGGCCTCAAGTTTCTCGACTTCGACATGGGAGAGCTCAGCTGGATGACAGACACGGTTCTTTTACGATGCTCTTTCCAGTAAGATTAACAGACTACTTTTTCATCTAGAAGTCTCTTAAAGTCTCAGGCTTTCCATTTTAGATGGGAAGAGCAAAAATTCTAACACAAGTGATTTAAGAACATCAACATTTATTTAACATGATAAAAAAGAAATGAGATATGAACATTTGCATTTAAACAACAGTAAGTAGCCTTTAATACTTACATTACATGTGCTCATTGTATAATATATACACAATGAACATAATTACATTTGTACACAAACTAAGTACTGGATTTGAAAACCTGCTTATTGCTGTACACATCTAGTCCAATGAAGTATATAAGCCCAGTACTTCAAAATACCTACATTTTAAATTGCATTTTAAGAAAAAAGTAAGCGATAACATTTGTATCTAAGCTGACAAGAGTGTGGCATAACTGCTGACAATGCAATCTGACTGAGAAATAATTATAGCAGGAAACGGACATACTTCACTTAGCAGTAATAAAATGGCACATTTTAAATATATATATAAAATTTTTACAAATCAAGGGTGAAACAAAGCATTGCAGTAGCCAAAATGGGAGGAAGAAAAAAAAAAAAAAAAAAAAGGAAAACAAGCTTCACTGGAAATAATAACTAAATTTATGTACTGAAAAGTGAAAAGAAATATAAATCCACCTAGACTTTAGAAACATCAAAATCTGGAAATCAGCAACTAAGTAAGCTCTGGCTGTAGACCACACACTAAAAAGCACCTTTACTTATGTGCTCTGAAATCATAGCAGCAAGCTGGTGTCAGAATAATAACCTTGAGATTATATTACATAACCTTGAGTGTACATATGGGCCATTAAAGCTGTTTTGGAATAAACATTTTCCAGAAGTGATAAAATGATGCTCTGTGGCCAAAAGCATCAGAACTATGAATTTCATAGATTTAAAATATACTGTACAATATCTTCTCACATTGCCAAAGGTCCATGTCCTCAGCTTTGAATGGTTTCAACAGAAGTCAGTATAGCTGAAAAATACAAAGAAGTAAAATTACTTTGACACCTGCAAAGTTAATGAATGACCATTTCCTGAAGTAACTAAGGGCCACATTCTCTAGCAATAGCACTGACAAGCATGGCCATGAAAATCCCAAAACATAATACAATTGAAGGACATCTTCTCTTCATTTCCATAAGCTTAATTCACAAAGCAAAGAAACATAATGCAATAGGTGCATAGCAATTCAGATGAAAAAAAGGACCCACACTTGTGGCTGAATCCAAAAGATTGACAAAATGAGCAGAGATTTGCACAACTTTACTAAAGTATGTAATACTATATTAAGCTGCCCACATAGCGGTGTCATTTCTAAAACTTTCCTACGTCTTGCCAAAACTACTAGTTCAGAAAGATGACACATGCACAACGACAAGATGGATTATAAAATAATGCAAGTTTGAATGCCACTGGTGGGTTGTGGTGACTGCACACCACAAAGCTAGAAAGTATCCCGTAATCACTGTACCTTACTCTAGTACGAAATACTACTGGCTCTTGGAATGAAAATAAAACAAAACAAAATCGAATAAGAACAACTTAAGGAACCTGGAAATGTACTCCAGTTTTAACTGTGACCATTCTTGTTATCAGAGTGGTCCTGAGTACAATGAATTGTAACCTGTTTATTGAACCAAGAGATAATGGGAGTGGCTCTCAAAGTACATTTCACCACTAAGACAGAGGCCATCAATCAATTCTTTGCACAGGAGGAATAAAATGAGCATAATGTTTATTATCCCTGTGTTTGGTGTTATTCTGTCACTAGTGGCAACTGCCACTTCTGAATGTATTAAGTTAAAAGTTTAAATATATGAGGGACAGGGGCAAGACACAGGTTAAGACTACAGCAAATACAACAAATCCTAAAGAGATACCAAGTGACAACAAACAAAGCCTCTTTTAGGCTCCAGACAGACATGATCTCAAATAAAAGTTACAGATATGACAAGACAGTTAAACATAAATCCTCTGGCTGAAAAAAAGGGACACATTATAGCTGCTACAAAAAGGTGTGAATGGACGTAGATGCTAGAAAATGAGCACTGCTGGATGAAAAGCTTAGTCTAAGTTGGTATTTGTACTCATTTATTTGAGTACCTAAAAATCAAAGAACATGTTTGTAGCCATGCTCATAATGTCTGTAGGTGTTTTCTCAGCTTATAACTGTTTAACAGAAATTGGTGATAATCCGAAGGCACCAAACATTAGAAGATCTGGTAGATACTGAGAAAAAAAGTGCAGAAAAAGGCATAAAATGTTCACTCCATACCTCACAGCTTTTCTGAAAAATAAAAAAAGTATGTAAGTACAAAATTGAGGTAAAATTTAGCCATTGTTGATAAAGTTTAAACGTAAGACACCTTAGGAAATTATTCGTGGTTCTAAAAGTGTGGTCTACAGAACACTGGTTGAGAAAGGCCCCGTCTCCCTGTCCCCACCTGTGGCTTTTTTAAAAGCTACCTCCCTGACTTAAAAAAAAATTATTATTTAGAAATAATTTCTGATGGATCTTAAAGATTTTACATTCCATATCTAGTTGGCTGTACCATAAGCTCTTCTTTATCCTTAAAAATAATTAGCAAACTCCCAGTGTGGTAGATAGGTCATGCGGAATGTAAAAAACATTTCTGTATCAAAATGTAACGACTTGAACAGAATTCTCAGACCCAACTGTGGAAAGAAACAAGCACTGCTGCAAAACACTGCAAAACCTTCCCTCCAAGTTTAGCTGTTTTTATGGATGATGAAAGAAGAGACAGAGAAAATGTTGTCAGGTAGCAAATACACTGAAGGGCTGATGCTGGAAATTTTGAGTTACTGCCCGTAGTTCAAACACTTGCTCTGCTAACTATCCCTAACACACAGGCCGGAATTCATCACAGTTTTTATTCACCAAATCAACAAAAGTCAGGCTGAAAGCTCTAACAGTAAAGCACAAAAATGAAAGGAAACGACGTACTTGTTCTGAGACTACACACACATGAAGTGTGAGCCTTCTGTGAGCTGCGGCTGAGTGGACGGAACGGGTGATGCCGAGGACTCGGGAGACGGGGACAGGCTTTGCACTAAAACACACCGAGAAAATGTGACGAGATCAAAATCCTGGAGACACCTTCGGAGAAGGAAATCCTGACGCTGAGATTCCCAACACAGAACGTGTGTCGGGAAGGAATTCTTAGTTGCATTTCGGCTCTGTTTTTTGCTATTCTGGCAACTGATTATTCAGTATGAAATGTCTCTTGAAGACTGGTTAAAAATTCTTCTTCCATGTACATCTTAAACTTATATAATGTTATATGCCAATTATATCTCAGTGAAACTGGAAAAAAAATATTTTTTTAAATTTTTTTTTTTTTTTTTGGGCTTCAAGGTTAATTTTCAGGTGTCTATCAGTGTCTCACCCCTGTTGGGTCTCATTTTTAAAAGCTTTTCTAGTTGCATGAAGCTAAATACTGCAGATGGTATAAATGTTGTGGTTTTAATACACCCAAACAACCTTTAACACAGACTTGGCATAATAATAACCAAATGTGATCAATGACAATTTTTAAAGAAAGTGAGAATTCTTGTACACATTGCCTTGTGAGTGATAAGAGGCAAAGGAAAAAGTGCTTCATACTGGTTACAAAGGAACATGGCTGGCTGATGATATAAATTTCCATGTTATATGTATATAAGATACAGAAAATGCTCTTAAGAACAGTCCTGCATAATTGAATTTCATTGTACTTACCCTTGTGCAAAATGATTGGAGGCGGGGTTGGGGCGGGGGAGGAGAAAGAATTACTAGGGATAGCTTTTTGTTTATGGACACTATGAGAAGCAAAACTGATACATTACACTAGTGGGATGATTCCCCTACCTTAGCAAAAGTCATAAAGAAAAGAAAAAAAAAAAAAAAAAAAAAAAAGAAAAAAGATGTGTGAAGAATCCAGAAAGTATAAAAGAATAGCACAGAAAATTTTATTTTTTCTTAACATGCTATGGATCATGATCTTCCACTATCAAAGAAAAACCCAGATGTGGATTATAGTAGGAGCTAAGTAAGTAAATCCATTCTACTAGTGTAGATATTCAATCTTCCACAGTTCCCAAAGGGGTAGGCTTATGAATACTCTGAGAATCCAGCGTCAGAGAAAAGTACTAAAAGATCTTCTTCTTAGAAAAAAGTTTAAGGTATGTGTAAAGGTTCAGATTAAATAAACAAATAAAACAAAACAAAGAGAAGGAACTGACGTCCAAGACAGGAGAGAGGGCGGATATAGCTGCTCAGGCAGGGGGGGCCCTGTGCTCTGGTGCAACTGCAGCCCTCCTGACAGTGCAAGTGTTGGAAGGCAAAGGCTGCTTGGTCTGCAGTTGATGTCCCTGCGTGGCTCTCTTGCTACAGCCTCCACATGGCAAATAAACTCAGAGGTTCAGAGGAAGCACCAGTAAGAAAATTAGGAAACGTAATATCTACCTGCCATTGTCTGACTTCCTCTAGAAGCCTCAGGAGTTAGTTCATAAGAAATAACAGTTTCTTCCTGCTCATGAATATTGTCCTTTGTATTTTCTTCAGGGTGGCCTTCCGGTTTATGATTTGGGATCTGTGACTCATCTTGAGCGCTAATGAAAATAGATGGAAGTTTTAAAGTTCGTTATTTTAGAATGCAATTAATTTTTTTTCTTCCAACTTAGTGTTATGAAAAATCTTAACTATACAGAAAAGATGTCACCATCTGTACTTAACAATTGCTAACATTTTGTTGGCATTTTTGTCCACATTTTGCCAATCTTGTTTCATTCTAAACCCTCAGCCCCCTACTCCCCAAATTATTATTATTAATTAATTAATTAATTAATTTTTGGTTGCATCGGTTCTTCATTGCTGCACGTGGATTTTCTCTAGTTGCTGCGAGTGGGAGCTACTCTTCGGTGCGGTGCGTGGGCTTCTCATGGTGGTGGCTTCTCTTGTTGCAGAACATGGGCTCTAGGTGCACGGGCTTCAGTAGTTGTGGCATGCAGGTTCAGTAGTTGTGCTCGCAGGCTCTAGAGTGCAGGCTCAACAATTGTGGCACACAGGCTTAGTTGCTCTGCGGCATGTGGGATCTTCCCGGACCAGGGCTCGAACCTGTGTCCCCTGCATTGGCAGGTGGATTCTTAACCACTGCGCCACCAGGGAAGTTCTCCCCAAATTATTTTAAAGCAGATTCCAGACATATCATTCAGTCTGTAAATACCATCAAATACCCGGTCAATGCTCAAATGATCCTGATTGCCTCATAATATCATCTTAGAGTTATCTGTTTTGAATCAGGATCCAAACAACAAAGTCCATACACTGTATTTGCCTGAGAAGTCCCTTAAAGTCTACTTTAAAATATACCACCCCACACACCCGTTTTATTCTTTGTCATTTATTTAGGAAAGAACCTGGTTTATCTGTCCAATAATTTACTACATTCTGGATTTTGATGACTGTATCGCTCATATTTTTTATAACTGATATGATTCTTAGGCTTGATCAGACTTAGGTTTTGGGGGAAAGGAGGCAAGTAATCCTCTATTAGGTGGGTGTCTTGCACTACTGCATTAATAGGCTGTCTCTTTTCCTGATGTTAAAAATGATCAGGGGACTTCTCTGGCAGTCCAGTGGTTAAGACTTCACCTTCCAATGCAAGGGGTGTGGGTTTGATCCCTGGTCGGGGAGCTAAGAACCCACATGCCTCGTGGCCAAAAAACCAAAACATAAAACAGAATATTGTAGTAAATTCAATAAAGACTTTAAAAATGGTTCACATAAAAAAAATCTTTAGAAAAACAAAACAAAACAAACAAAAAAAGATCAGTGACTTCGGGGATTATCAGTTTGACCCTTTCATTTTTTTTTTTAATAAATTTATTTATTTTATTTTTATTTTTGGCTGTGTTGGGTCTTTGTTGCTGCGCGTGGGCTTTCTCTAGTTGCGGCGAGTGGGGGCTACTCTTCGTTGTGGTGTGTGGCTCCTCATTGTGGTGGCTTCTCTTGTTGCGGAGCACGGGCTCTAGGTGCGCGGGCTTCAGTAGTTGTGGCACGCGGGCTCAGTAGTTGTGGCTCACGGGCTCTAGAGCGCAGGCTTAGTAGTTGTGGCACATGGGCTTAGTTGCTTCGTGGCATGTGGGATCTTCCCTGACCACGGCTCGAACCCATGTACCTGCATTGGCAGGCGGATTCCTAACCACTGCGCCACTAGGGAAGCCCTGACCCTTTCATTTTAAAGCTCCCAGTCAAGATTTTTTTAGCTAACAGCTTTAGCAGCACTGAGGAATACTGTTCATCCATTATTTTAACAGAGTTTTAGCAAAGCAGTGACATTCTAAGTCTCTCATTCTTTTTTTAAAAAAATTAATTAATTAAATTTTGGCTGCATTGGGTCTTAATTGCAGTGTGCGGGCTCTCTAGTTGTGGCACATGGGGGCTCCAGAGCACACAGGCTCAGCAGTTGTGGTGCGTGGGCTTTTAGTTGTGGTGTGCGGGCACCAGAGCACGTGGGCTCCGTAGCTGCAGCACGTGGGCTTAGTTGCCCTATGGCATGTGGGATCTTAGCTCCTCCACCAGGGATCAAACCCATGTCCCCTGCATTGGAAGGCGGATTCTTACCCACTGGACCACCAGGGAAGTCCCAAAGTCTCATTCTTTCATTTTTTAAAAAAATAAATTAAAAAAAAATATTTATTTATTTATCTTTGGCTTCACTGGGTCTTCATTGCTGTGCACAGGCTTTCTCTAGTTGCGGCGAGCAGGGGCTGCTCTTCGTTGCGGTGCACAGGCTTCTCTTGTTGTGGAGCACGGGCTCTAGGCACGCCGGCTTCAGTAGCTGTGGCACGCGGGCTCAGTAGTAGTGGCTCGCGGGCTCTAGAGCACAGGCTCAGTAGTTGTGGCTCATAGGCTTAGTTGCTCCGCAGCATGTGGGATCTTCCCAGACCAGGGTTCGAAACCATGTCCCCTGCATTGGGAGGCAGATTCTTAACCACTGCACCACCAGGGAAGCCCATGGATGTGTTTTAATCTATGTCTATTAACAAAAATTCAGCAGAGATTTTTTTCTTATCAGCTATCGCCAAATATTTTTCAAATTCCCTCTTGCTATTCATTGAAGAGATAAAGGCATTCCTAATAACATGAAATCACAGCATTTCTCTTTTCCAGCACTAGGGATTTTTTTATGGATGGTGAGACTGAGAATATGCATTAAAAAACGCTAGTTAAGAAATATGCTGTGGACGAACAGAGTCACTGGTGGTTTAAACAGTCACAGCACCAACACAAACTCAGGGCTCACCCGTAGCAGCCCTCCTTCCTTGTCTTCCTCTTATCTTGTTAAAATCCTTTACCCCCAGTTTTTGAAGACTCCTTTAGGATTCTTGGTCACCAGCCCCTTAAATAATGTGATTCTCCAGAGATCCTCCTAATTCTAGTTTCATTTTATTCCCTTTCTTGGGAACAATCTACAAACTCGGAAGTGCCTGCCCTAGGGGAGATGCTTGGATTCTCTGCTTCTACATGCGCTAGGCTTACCAGGGGGCTCTGCCCTTACTAGTGGCAGGCCGGTAGCAGGAAAGAATGGGTTCAGTTTAGGAGTTACACGTAAAGCCCAACTGTAGGGCAAATAGGCGCATGGTTTTCTCCAATCCACTTTATAGGCAATGGATTAACGTGTTAATTGCCATCTATCTGACATCCTCCTTTCTTTCTCAGTTGGCTTCACATTCTGGGGGAGGGGAAAGAATGGGAGGGATGGCAGCAGGATTAGCAAGCCACTAAACTCCAAAAAGGGAAACAAACGGAAACAGAGCATTGAAGGGAACGTCTCAGTCCCACCTCTGAACTCCAGTCCCTTTCCATCCGTCTAGCACCTTCTCGTTTCCTGTTAATTGCAGCATCCTCTTTTTTTTTTTTTTTTTTTTTTTTGGTAATTACTGCTGTTCTACTCCAGCCATGGGCTCCAGTGGAGACCACTAACCCTAGGACCCTGGTTCTCTGGCCACTGGGGTAGACACATAACCCATGATGTGACAACTGACGTTCTTTCTTAAGAAAGCTTTAGCAGGGAGGGACTTATTCTCTGGTGGCAAAGCTCTGAAGATATAAATAGATGGGCACCACTTCCCCACTGCAAAGAGAAAATGAAACCAGCATGCCGAGAGGAGGAGAGGTGGGAGACAGCCTCCTGTCTGATGTCAACTGCTCTTGTTCCCAGGTACAACGTTTCCCTTCCCAATTTTGTAGAATAAACCTGCCCGCTTTAGTCCAAAACAGTGTGATCATTCACAATAAAAAAATTCCCGACTAATAAAACATTACTCAACCAACTAAATTTCAGATGGGTTAAGGAGATAAATGTAAAAAAAAATACCATAAAATCTAAAAGAAAGCAAAAAAGTACGTCTCATAAATATCAGATGAAAACTTTTTCTCCAAGCTTGAAAATGAAAGATGATACAAAGGAAATGGCAGACAACATGGAAAAACAAAAATAATAAGCACTTCTCTTTGTCACAATCCTAAACAAAAAACCTAACTGGACAGAAGAAACATAGCACAATATTTACTAAAAATTTCAAACAGTGATTACTCTGTAAAACGGTTATATAAACTGATAAAGGATGGCAACAATGTTCCCAGTATTAAAATGGGTCCGATCTATAAACAGACAAGTCACAAAGAGAAAGCATAAATGGCTAACAAACATTTAAAAATGTATCACTGATACAAAGAAATGTAAATTACAGCTTTCAGTCAAATGTTATATGCTGTGTGTGTGTGTTATAATTTAGAGACACACACATACGCAGGCTTACATGTGAAATGAGCATTTTTATACACAATTTATGGATCTGTAAACTGCTGTTTTGGAAGCAATTCAGTACTTTTTCCAAGCAGCCTTTACAATCTTCAGTCCAAATATCATCTTACAACTTCATTTCTAGGAATCTACTACGAGAAAATAATTCAAAATTACCCAAAGAATTCTTATGCCTAAAGATGACTGTGGAAGTGACAAACTAGAAGTAATCCAAATGTATTATAAAAGGGGCACTTTAAATAAAATTTGACATATCCATTTATTATTTCACCATTGAAATAATGCTAATGAAGAATTTATAGTAAGATTATAAAAATGGTTCTGCTTCAATGTAAAGAAGAAAAGTATGGTATTATACACATGGAATTATTTCAATGACATTAAACATAGATAGAGAACAAAGAGTGGAAATAAATATACCCCAAATTTAATAGTCCTTAACTCTGAGTAGTGAAATCATAGGTAATTTTTATTTGCTTCTTTATGATTTTCTGTATTTTACCCAATAAGTATTTACTATTTTTGTTATAAGATTGTTACATGCAAAGGCTTAAGACTTTTCTAGCAGTAGTTTTAAAACATTGCTTCTGAATTACAGAATCGACTCTGACGTGATTATTCAGAGTCTCGGGTAATCATAGTAAAATTCAGCCTCTTCCCTGGGATTCTCTCCCCTCAGTCCTACACACATTTCCTGAACTGCTAGCTTCCTGTTGTGCTAGTTTGTGACACAGTATTTTGAGAGAGAGAGAAAAAAATTACTTATATGCAGATACTGAGTGACATTAGCTTCTTCTAACTAGGCAATGTAACTGCAACAAAAACCACAGCTAACCAAAACCCAGTTATAACTCCTGCTCACATAAAATAAAACATCCATTTCACTAATCACATCCTGACTGGACCGTCCTTTCTCCATGGCTTCTCTATATAAGCTTTTCTGATTCAAGTACATAATCGGCAAGTCTGCTCCAGCTTGATTGACCTAGTTTAGCAGAAGTTCTGCAGCCTGAATTGGAAATGCTACAGCTGAAAGGAAATTTCAAATATAAGTATCAATTAAAACATCTTTTCAATTTAAATTTGGAAATTAAATATTGGTTAACAGACGTGTTTTTTTATTTTTGTTAACTTTTTATTTTGTTTTGGACTACAGTTGATTAACAAGGTTTTGTTAGTTTCAGGTGTACAACAAAGTGATTCAGTTATACACATACATGTATCTATTCTTTTTCAAATTCTTTTCTCAATTAGGTTGTTACAGAATATCGAGCAGAGTTCCCTGTGCTATACAGGAGGTCCTGGCTGGTTATCCTTTTTTTCTTTTTTAAGATTTTTTTGATGTGAACCATTTTTTAAAGTCTTTATTGAATTTGTTACAATATTGCTTCTGTTTTATGTTTTTTGGGTTCTCTGGCCGCAAGGCATGTGGGATCTTAGCTCCCCAACCGGGGATTGCATCTGCACCCCCTGCATTGGAAGGCGAAGTTTTAACCACTGGACCGCCAGGGAAGTCCCTGGTTATCCATTTAAAATATAGCAGTGTGGGGGCTTCCCTGGTGGCGCAGTGGTTGAGAATCCGCCTGCTAATGCAGGGGACACGGCTTCGAGCCCTGGTCTGGGAGGATCCCACATGCCGCGGAGCGGCTGAGCCCGTGAGCCACAACTACTGAGCCTGCGCGTCTGGAGCCTGTGCTCTGCAACAAGAGAGGCCGCGATAGTGAGAGGCCCGCGCACCGCGATGAAGAGTGGCCCCCGCCTGCCGCAACTAGAGAAAGCCCTCGCACAGAAACGAAGACCCAACACAGAAAAAATAAATAATAAAATATAGCAGTGTGTACATGAGAATCAGAGCGATCACTGATATCACTTGAATGAGGCCTAGGAGATGTGAAAACGAGGGACAGGTCACACGGAAATGCACTGAAATCCACTTTTGTATTTAAGGAGAAAATGAGGTACGCTGGTTGGGTGGAGGCCAGATTAGACCGCCTCATTCACTTCACACAGAGCCAGGACCTCAAAGCTCCGCACCGTCTCTGCCCCTGCATCCCAAACACAGCAAGTTCTCCCTCCGTCGACCTGTCCCCTTCCCTTCTTGTATCTTTGCAACTGACTCCCAGATTTCACTCACCATCCCTCCCTGACTTTAATCCTATAAATGATAATTAACACATGATTTAAAATTTAAAAATGCTTTGTTACTGTGAAGCCAATTAAGACCTATTCTATGTGAAACCTTAAAAAGGGGTCACGATTTGTGTAAGACTAGACTAGCTATGGGTTATGCAGAATAGTTTACTAACCGCAAAAAGAAAAACTTTTTACCAGCGTTTATAAAGTAATAGGTTCAAGAAAGATCCAGCTGAGACCTCAATGTCTAATCCACTCTGCAGTGATATTTGCATTTTATAATGACATCTATAATATTTCACACTTCTACTGATTTCAAAATAGCACCTCAGTAATAAATACCAGTTATGCCCATCTCTTTGGTACGAAAAAATTTCCCCAAGAACTGAAAATGTTACATTGTTTGGTTCACTCTCTCTTATTATAAAGTCCTCCATGATTTCAGAATAAGTCAGAGGAAAGGTCACAATTATATTGAAAAGCAGGACTGCATGAGGCACATAGCATCTGCTGCGGATATTATTATGGGAAAAAGATATATATTTTTTTTCTTTTCTTTCATTTCCATTACTTTTATACATGTGTGGATATACATGTAAGTTATATAAAAATCAAACACACACATATATATGACATATGTGATAAGTTTTTGGTCAAAATAAAACTATTGTAAAATAAGAATATAATTTGAAAATGTTAAGGACTGACTCCTATTGTATAAATAATGGAGTGATAGAAAGAAGAAAGGCTATGGATTTTCACTGAGTTCAGTAACTTCTATAAAGCTTCACTTCTTTTTCCATCTTTGGTAAGGTTTCTTGTAAATGATACCATTTTAAAAGCTCTGAGCAAAACCTCTCAGATTGGGAGACACCTTTAGTTTGAACGCCAGACCCCCAAGACAACCGGGAAAGACTGACATGGAGCCTGGCAGCCCATAATTAAACCATTTACAGTGACTCTCCAGGACTGCCCTTACAAGTGTGGACTCCACCTTTGACGCGGACAAAGTGAGGTTGCCAAGGTTGTATAAAGTGAAGGAAAAAGAGGTGGGAAATGAGAAGAGTCAGTGTATCGGTCTGAGGAAGGCCCCGCTCTGGGCTGACTAAAGACCTTTAGCATGTTAAACTCAGAACCATCACGGTGCTTTCCACTACCTGTAATTCAACAGTATTTTTAAAAAATTGTTAATAATTTTTAAATGATGATAAATACATTTAAGAATACCCAGCAATATTTTGAACTTTCCCGCGACGTCTTCTTTTTGCATTCAATGTTCTTTTACAAGGTAGTAAATACAAACTTTAACTCAAAAAGGATCAGGTTCTGGGTAAAAAGTTAGACGAGCAAGTGCCAGAGATCTGCTGTACACCCTAGCGCCTGTAATCAGCAGTCAGGCACGGTGCACTTAAAAATGGGTTCAGATTAAGTGTTCTTACCACGAAAAATAAAAAAGAAGAAAAGAAAGCCAGAGGGATACTGGAAACTTTTAGAGGTGGAGGATATATTTCTTACCTTGATAACGGTAAAGGTAACACAAGGGTATACATATGTCCAAACTCACCAGATTTTCTCTATATATTAATCATGTGCAGTATTTTGTATACCGATTCTACCTCAATAAATCTTGAAAAAAATCAGGTTCTACTGCTTCCCTGGAGCCCGAGCATGTAAAGTCGACAGGTGAATCCATCTCTGCCTCTGTGGCCCACAGTTTTCTGGGTTTACCGTGTCCACGTGGTCTCAAATGGTTCAGCATATTTTTCACATGACAATAATTTCCATGATGGTATGAACATTCTTCCTAGGTTAAAATTAAAATTGAAGTTCTTTTTTAAAAAAAAATTTATTAATTAATTTATTTATTTTTGGCTGCATCGGGTCTTCATTGCTGCGCGCGGGCTTTCCTCTAGTTGTGGCGAGCGGGGGCTACTCTTCGTTGCGGTGCACAGGCTTCTCTTGTTGTGGAGCACGGGCTCTAGGCACGCCGGCTTCAGTAGCTGTGGCACGCGGGCTCAGTAGTAGTGGCTCGCGGGCTCTAGAGCACAGGCTCAGTAGTTGTGGCTCATAGGCTTAGTTGCTCCGCAGCATGTGGGATCTTCCCAGACCAGGGTTCGAAACCATGTCCCCTGCATTGGGAGGCAGATTCTTAACCACTGCACCACCAGGGAAGCCCATGGATGTGTTTTAATCTATGTCTATTAACAAAAATTCAGCAGAGATTTTTTTCTTATCAGCTATCGCCAAATATTTTTCAAATTCCCTCTTGCTATTCATTGAAGAGATAAAGGCATTCCTAATAACATGAAATCACAGCATTTCTCTTTTCCAGCACTAGGGATTTTTTTATGGATGGTGAGACTGAGAATATGCATTAAAAAACGCTAGTTAAGAAATATATAGTTTAAAAATAAATGGCAAATCACTATAATTTTTGTAACGCTTATCAGACATCTTAGACATCTGATCAATGTCTGTCATTATACAGGCAACGCTGAGGTGCTTACTTTGCTGTAGCTTGTGTGCCTCTGGCATTTTTTTAAAAAAGGTATTTATTTATCACTTGCTAGGTGTTTAGCACAGTGCCAAGTGCTATACACATATTTTCTTATTTAATCCCTATAACACACTTGTGAGATGGATACTATTATTATCCTCATTTTTACAAGTGAGGAACCTGCATTTAGGACAGTTCTGTAACTTGCTCAGGATCCTACAGCTTGTAAGAGATATTATGGGACTGGAATCCAAGACCTCTGACTCTGAAGTTCACCATTTTTAAGGAGGTATACAATTTTGTGAATGACTCCTTTGTTTGTTTTTCCTAATTATTACCTGTATGGAACATCCTTGGGCATCTTTTCTTTGTTTTCGTCTTTATCCACCACTTCCTCAGAATTTACTCCATTTGGCTCAGGTGTGAAAAGTGTTTCGGAAAAAACATTTTCAGTTTTTTTAAACTATAGAAGAAGAAAAATTTTCTTTTTCAAATAATTTTTACCACATTTACTATATTAGTGAATTATCTAAAATGATTCCTAAATTAAGTTTATTAAAAAACCCATACCCTATCAAATATTTATTGAAATATAAATTTATATTCAAGTACATTAAAAATATTAATGTCCTGTAAAAAATAAATAAAATAACATTCAAAAATTTTAAAAAAAACTAAAAAAAAAATTAATGTCCTTTGCTACTAGGATAAAAGGTATATTGCCATTAGCTAGCCGCTCTGGGATATAAGATTCTTTAATTGGGTTAATGATAATTTATTACAGCCTTGATTGATCATGTTTTAAAGTTTTCAATTAACCCAGTTTTTGTTGTGGCTGGATACATCAATCTAATTATATGAAGCCTATCATTTCACTAAGATCTATATAGCCCCTGTGACAGAATGACACGTAACTATTTTCAACATTCTCACTTGATCTTATCTTCAAAAGTCCACCCCTTTGTAACATCTGTCCTAAAATAATCTCTCTACCTCTTCGCTGAAATCTGTATTTTGAGGTTCAGCTTCTTTTAGTCGAACAGTTTCTGTGGCAGGAGTTTCATGGTTTGGCTTCACATCATTTTCTCTAATGACGGCATCCAGTTCCTTAAGGTTATCATCCCTCCTTCGAGTCTGTTCAACAGAGAGACAGCATTTTTAGATTCATACTATACGGTCACGCATAGTTTTTAGATAGTACCCATTAATTTTTTTTTTTTTAAAGTTGGTTCTTCACTCGCAAGGAGGTTTCCTTATGAGAAACAGAGGAATCATATATATTAATCATCTATTTTGTAATGTGTAGAATGTGCAGTTGTTCAACTGTTAATTGGTTGAATCACCATTAGCAATGCCTGCTCTCCATTAGGCAAGACAGAAAGGGGATTTCCGTCACGACAGGGAATCACTTTCGGCTGGTCCATGTCTACTAACAGGGATAGACCACACTGAAGCCACTGGAAAGGTTCCTTAGTCTGCTCTGATTTATGAATCAGGGTAACAAACAAACAAATAAGTAATAAGAAATGGAATGGTGCCTCTTTATAAGACTGAAGTTAAAATGTAATGAATAGTAGAACTTGTCTTTAGAAACCCTCTCTCGCTACAATTTAGGTCATGATAAATTAGTATACAGAGTAATACACATTTCATTGGGAGGGGAACTGGGGACTATCCGGCTAACCTGCACGGCAGTTTACATTTGTTGAAAGCGCTTTTATCTTCTTACTATCTCCATGAAGTAGGCAGGACAGATTGTATCTTTATTTGATTTACAGTAGAGGAGATGAAGTCCACAACGTATAGGAGGGTATCCAACAAGTAATTTAGCTATGGTTTTCTGAACCCAGGGCTACTTCCATTTTACTAAGCTGTCCTGGCACATTATAAGAGTTGAATAATATAACTATCCATGTTGCTGACATTTAAAAGCCCATCAACCATGTAACTCTATGATTCTAAGATTCAAGTGATATTAGATTTACCCACAAGAATGAGTAAAAGCAATTGATATACCTGGGTAACCCGGAATGGATTATCCCTTGAAGTTGAAGGACTTGATGAGGGTGACTGGTCTAAAGCACCGATAATGTTTAATCCTTTTTTCTTTTCCCTTAAGCATGCTTGTTGATGCCTCCTGATTCTTTCCATTTGCTCTTCCACAGTCATCCTAGGTCGAGTGCTTTCAGCCAAACAGAGCTGTTCCACTGCACTTCTTGGTCTTTCCTTTAAATTGAAAGTAAACAAACAGATGAATACCTGAATACAGGATAACTTCTGAAAAGTATGTTAGAATAAAAAATGTTCTACAATACATTTATTTTGTTTGCAAAATCTAAAGTGGAGGTTTTGGATGTCATTTAGCTAACACCAGAAAGGCAGATTAGTTTATGCATGCACTGATGCAGGATCAGCGATGGAAAGAGAGAGAGAGGGGAGGTAGGAGGGAGGGGAGAGAAGAGGAACTTCAGGAGGGGATTTGCTTGTTTTTAAAAAAAAAAAATACAAAAAAGTACGGCAGCTCTGGAGTGACTCTACCCCACGGCCCTGAGATAGGAAATTGTATAAAACTCAAACTAGGAGAAAACAGGGGGCATAGCTTCTAAAAATCAGCAATTTCTTTTATTATACTAAAAATGTAATGTTTCAAGTCACACATTTTTTACCGTGAAAAGACTGGTAGAGAAAACATCCTTAGTTTATGAAATACTATGGAAGAATCTATTTTCTATAAATCAGAAGGTTATATTTTATATATATATATATATATATATATATTTACATGGCTCATTTTTATGGTTTACCGAAGGGTTTAAAAATATTAGTCACATTAAGCAACCAGTTCTTACTTCTCACTTCCTTCCTAAAGATATAAAACAATATTGGTATGAGATCCAAAATAAGTATATCAATAACTGTCATAAGGAAATTTTAGCTTATTTTATATAATAGAAATTTTAGAGATTAAACATATTCTAAGATCTACAGAATAGAATGCATAGGTTTCTTTGTGTCCTCTGGACTGAACTGCTGGGAACTGACTGAGACACTGGTGGAGTTGCTGGTGTTTTGGAAAGAACCCAGGGCAGAGGTAAGTATTTCCGTGTCTAAGCAGTATGTCAGGATAACGGCCAAGATCCTCTTCTCTCCACTGCAATCTAAAATGTGTCTGCAGGGCAGTAGCTACAGATCTAGAACTGTTTTCTATTGTATAGACTATCTTGAAGAGCTCACGTAGAAACTGAAAGGAAAATGAAAAATGAAAAGCCTTAGAGTGCAGAAATGATGCTTCTCATTTGTGAAACAAAGCATTTGCTTTTGTGAAAAAAATTTTTTAAATAAAGATAAATTCTAGATACTGATTGGGAAGTTGGCTACTTTAGCACTCTTTCCTTTTATTTTTAGTAACAACAAACATGTATTCTTCCTGGTTTTTCTGTGTTTGTGCAAAAGTGTTGTCTCACTGAAACTTCCTTTTCCAAGTAACCGTATTGTACAAATCTATTTATTCTTTTAAAATGTCAGATATTATTAATTTTTAGATCTTTTTGCCAGTAATAACTGGAGAAGAGTATCTCACTGGGGTTTCAGTTAGCACTTTAAAAATGATTATCAGGGTTGAGCAATTTTCATATTTTTGTGAATTATTGTTACATAGTTTCCATTTTAAAAACCCCTAAAAATAACTGATTTATAGTAATTCCTCAAATATTAGGAAACTTGTCTGTTATATTGCAAGTATTTTCTTCTGGTATCTGTATTGCTTATAAAGGACTTTCCGGTACAGTATTAGGTAACTAGTCTTCTATACTTTCCCCACAGTATTTGGTTATGTACAAGTCTTTCTTCTAGTATTTAAGATAGTTATTTTTAAAAAAAGATACTTACAAAATAATATAAATCCACTAATATCTTTCTGTTTGATCTCAACATGCATTTTTAAAGTTTTTTTTTCTGTTGCCTTATTTCACATTATAATTTCCAAAGAAAACACCCTTTTAATCTAAAAAATGCCTAACTCTATGAACAACAGTATTACAGGACCATTATATTTCTCATATATATAAATTTGTCAGAGTTTCTGGCATATACTTTGTGCCATACTTTAATATCTTTCAAGAATAATCATAAATCTCATAATTTGTTGTACCTTTCAGTCTTTTCTCATAGTTTTACGTTATCTCATACCAAATAAATAGGATTTATAAAGAGGAAAAGTAAAATTTTTTTTGCAGCCCAAATTTCTAGAGAGTACTTGGGGAAAGGGAGTTAAGTCCTTTGAGAATCTTCCCAAGAACACCAAGATTAGAGTGGTTAAAAGCCAGTCTGAATTAAATGGATCTCAGATGAAAGTGTGAAGTACAGGATTTGCTTCTCATTCTCAATTTACATTGCTCACTGTAACCAGAGGATTGGCAAACTCCAAGTCTACTGCAGCGGAAAGGCCCTGCAGACTCAGGCTGGCTTGGAAGTCCACTAGCTTGGGTGACCACAGCACATGTCTATCACTCTCCTAAGGAAGTTTTTAGAGGTGTCAAGAGAGGTAACACAGGGCAGGTATCTGAGAAGAGATTCCACAAATTGTGCCCCAAAGACCTCATCTGGAGTCTGAGCAAAGAAAACCTAGATTAGGCCTGTCCTCTGAGGTGCTAATTCCCTGAATGTAATTTAAAAAATTAAGATTACTAAATTTTTCTTAAGAGTATGTAAAAGAAAATTTTGATGGGAATTCCCTGGAGGTCTAGTGGTTAGGACCCCGCACTTCCACTGCAGGGGGCACAGGTTCGATCCCTGGTCGGGGAAGGATCCGGCAAGCCGTGTGGTGTGGCCCACCCCAAAAAAGTTTTGAAAAAAACCTCTAAAAATTAAAGCATATACAAGGTGGCAATAAATAGGTTGAGAATCCTTCTGGAAATTAATGTATAATTAAATACCGTTCTTGAATCCATCATCTTCTTAGTTTTCCTTAAAGTTACATATGAGGCTATTGTCGAAGATTCAGGTGTTGGTGATTTTGTTCTTGGAGGGACTACTCCAACAGGAAAGTGGGAACCTAAAAATAAAAACAGCATTAAGTTCTACAAAACATCTTCACATGACATTGCTTTCTTTGGACATATTCAATTTCTGAGGCTTTTAAAATCAGAAGGCAAATTTATCGTTTGAAAAGAAACAGGGAAACGTAATAGCCTTTTGTTACTTATTTTACCTAATAAGCCGGCAATGATACTACCCAGACAAATTTAGGGTTAGCTTTAGAAATAAAGTTCTACTGATGATAACAGATGACATTAAAAAAATTATAAAATTTAGGGCTTCCCTGGTGGCGCAGTGGTTGCGCGTCCGCCTGCCGATGCAGGGGAACCGGGTTCGCGCCCCGGTCTGGGAAGATCCCACATGCCGCGGAGCGGCTGGGCTCGTGAGCCATGGCCGCTGAGCCTGCGCGTCCAGAGCCTGTGCTCCGCAACGGGAGAGGCCACAACAGAGGAAGGCCCACATACCACAAAAAAAAAAAAAAAAATTATAAAATTTAGTGATACGCAGTGGATCCTATATCTTCACAACAACCCTGTAAAAAAAGAAGGTAAATGAAGTGCAGAATCTGGGTTAACTGACTTCCTCAAGTACATATAGCTTAGCAGCAGCATGGCTAGAGCTCCTGCTTTGGCCCGTTTTCACTTGTTGCTCTGCTTCTTCATGAAGTATTTACAATATTTTCAGAGGCTAAAAGTACCTTAATCTAATCCTCTCACAGAGATGAGGTAAGTTATGGCCAGAAGGGTTAAGTGATTTACCTAAATGTGCTTAATTCCCATTTGGTCTCTTTCAATCACACTGTACCACCTCAATAAAGAATCCACTAACAATGTTAACAATAGTTGACTACAGGTAATTGAAGTTACTTTCACTTTTGCATTTTTGAAAATTTCTAAAATGAGCACACACTACTTTTGTAATTAGAAAACAAACAATACACACACACAAAATCATTAACACAACAATAAAAGCTAATGATCAGTTGACATAAAATGTATTCATCTGTACCATAGTCATCTTGTGTAAGCAGAATATAAACACTATTGTCCACTGAGGACACAAGTAAAATAAGAAATTAATCAAATCTCAATAGTTTGCTGAAAAAAAAATCATTCTCTTTGGGCTCATTAAAGTTACATTAACTAAGGAGAAAAATGAAATCTTATTTTCCCCCCAAAGACAAATGGTGGTCAATCATTCAGGGCCCCTTTAGGTTATGAGCCAAACAATCTACAGCTTAATGAAATTTTAATATTGTTTATGAACTATGTTTATTAGAGTTGTATATTTGAGAATGTGAAGAGCTGGACTGATGTATTACAAGTAATTTTTACAGTTCAAATAAAGAAAAGCCTTCTACTATGCCAGTCAGTGGTCCATTTTTAAAAGCCCGACTTTAAGTCATGTGGTACAAAATAAATTACACTGTAATCGATCTGTACACTTCAGACAATTTATTAGATGAGAGCTTATGATTATATACTAAAAAACAAAACAAAACAAAACAAAACAAAAACCCAAAATTTAAAAGAGGAAAAGCTTCCAGGAAGAATTCAAGCCATATTAGAGAACATATTTCAGATGATATCATTGTTATGACTAAATACATCTATCAGTTTTTTGCTGAGAAGTATTACAACCTGTTTAGCCATACTCTTGTTGACAGACATATGACTGCTTCCAGTTTTTGTCTATTATGAATTAAAGCTGCTATAACAACCCTTGTATAAGTCTTCTGAGGGATTATGTTTTCATTTTTCTTAGGTAAATATATAGGATTCCTGGCTATGATGACTGCATGTTTAACTTTATGAGAAACTGCCAAACTATTGTTCCATCCTATACCACCTCAGAAATGTGTGTGAATTCCAATTGTTCCACATCCTAACCAACACTAGGTAGTCAGTCTTTCAAGTTTAGCCATTCTAGAAGGTGTGAAATGTGATTTTTATTTATATTAAAACTGCATTTCTTTTATGATTAATAAGTTGTAAGCTTTTCCATGTGCTTATTGGCCATTTGTATACCTGATTTGTTAACTCTCCAAAGCTTTTGCCTACTTTTTTATTGAGTTGTTTATCTTTTTTTTTTTTTTTTTTTTTTTTTTTTTTGTTGCTCCCTCTGTTGTGGCCTCTCCCGTTGTGGAGCACAGGCTCCGGACGCGCAGGCTCAGCCCATGGCTCACGGGCCCCCAGCCGCTCCGCGGCACGTGGGATCCTCCCAGACCGGGGCATGAACCCAGTTCCCCTGCATCGGCAGGCGGACGCGCAACCACTGCGCCACCAGGGAAGCCCCGAGTTGTTTATCTTTATTACTGATTTGCAAGAGTTATTTATATATTCTGGATACAAGGATTTTGTACTGATAATATTTTCTTCCATTCTGATGGGCAAAAGTTTTAAATTTTGATGAAATTGAATTAATCAGTTTTCACTGAGAGTACAGCCCTCAGAGGGCCCCAGCTTTATTTGAGGGGGTATCCTAGCAGACTCCTAATTTGTTCATGCTCTGAGCTTTGTCCTGGCACAAGGTGAAAGCTGGCTTTCATGCTCCACTTAACTTCCTGGATGCCTCTTGCTATGGACTGAATTGGTCCTCCTAAAATTCCTGAAGCTCTAACCCTTGATGTGACTATATTTGGAGATGGGGATTAAAAGGAGGTCATTAAGGTTAAATGAGGTCATAAGGGTGGGGCCCTGGCCCCCGAAGATTAGTGTCCTTATAAAATGAGATACCAGAAAATTTACAGGCACTCAGAGGAAAGGCCATGTGAGGGAGGCAGCATCTACAAGCCAGGAAAAGAGTCCTCACCCTAAACCAAACCCTCTCAGAACGTGGTCTGGGACTTCTAGCCTCCAGAACTGTGAGAATAAACTTCTGTTGTTTAAACCACTCAGTCTATGGTATTTTGTTATGGCGGCCTGAGCAGACTAATGCACTACCCTTCATATAATTTTTGGCCTGAACATCCCTCTCTTTACCTTTCCGCAACTCGTTGAAGCGTCTCAAAAATATTTAAAATGATATGAACCAGCATTTATAATCTGTGGAGGATTGGCCAGGTGTCTCGTTACCTATTTGCCAAAAACATTTACTTTTGTTTGCAGTCTGATATTTCCTGCATACTTATAATTATATGCACAAATATGGTAAGGACGAAGACTATGACTGTTCCACTTACATCTGTGTATGAAAAGATAAAGTTAACAAAGACTTTCAATGAGAAAAAGATATGATTTGGATGAGAATGAGAAAGGTGTATAAATATTAAGTTTTCAAGATGGCAGTATTTTTCTAATTAAAAAAAAAAAAAAAACCCAAAACAACAACACAAAACCCAGCGTTAGAAAACCTAGAAGAATATTCCAATTATGGAAAAAGCTAAGTGAATATTACCACTTACTATTTTTCAAGCTTTACTTTATGACCCTTTAGCAGATTATTAAAAAAAAATTGACTAGTGGTTATGATCAGAAATTACTTTTCTGAAAAATCCCACATTTTGCCATATTTGTCTTAGCAGAGAGAGATGACATGTTGATATGTGGTTTATGGGTCATGTTATCTTCCCAATATCTGAGACTTCTAAATTCAGAAACACATCAGATTCCAAAGGTTTCAGATAAGGGACTGTGGACTTGAATATGTACTGTGTCAACATATAAACTAAATTTATTTCTAAGGTGTCTGAAAAACGCAGGAGATAAAACATATCTTAAATGTTGACCTTTAACAGAAGTTTCCATTTCTGAAACAGATTCTGATTTTTCTTCTCCATTAGACTCATCAACTTCTGCCACTGTTGTTAACTCTGGTTCACTCTTGTAGAGTCTATAATCTGGACCCTTGAAAGGAAGATATGTAATCACACACAAACACACACAAAAAGGCAAAAGTCTCTTTAAAAATGTTTATCTCTAAAAACTCACACTCTAACAATTAAAAGCCTCAGTCAGCTATCTTGGTTATAACACAATTAATATATATGTTACAATCAGGGTAGAAAAAAAGACTTTATAAAAGATTTTTAACCAGCATATCTTTTGATTTTAAAATTAAGAATATTCCTCTTAGGGACAAAGTCATCAGAACATTTTTATCATAGTAAAACTAAAGTCTAAAAATAATTATATTAACTCAATTAGCCCTATTCCTTTTCTCCTTGTTCTCTTCTCCTTGCTTATTACATTTTACATTTATTTGTTTAATCCCCAAACTCCTTTTTTCCAGTTTCCATGGGTAATGTCTTTCCTTGGCAATGTCCACATCCTCTAACAGTTTTCCTAGACTGAACTGCCCACATCCCAACCTTTTGATCATTCCTGGTAAGAATCTTCTCTTCCTTGTGTCTTTCTGATCTAAAGATATCATTTTGCTTCTAATATCCTGAAATGGTATATTTAAAATATGGCTCCTTAAACACAGGCACATAAAGTAACCACTTTATGAAAATATTCATGAAAAGCAGAAACTATGAAATTTTATTAAAATTGTGAAAATATTACAAAAGAAGAATGGTAAAACTAAAACAGGAAAAACAAATGATAATGTTATATATGAACAAAAAAGTGCTGGCTAAAAGTGGTGTTATAATAAAAAAAAGTTTGAGTCTAAAATAAATTAAGTTTGAAAAATGAGGGCATGTACGATTGATTATTCTGTGGCTATTGCAGCCACTTACACAGTGAGATCCATTTCTTGGATATCCTTGAACTTGGTGAATCTTCTTTTCTTCGGGCAGATGGACTGGGCCCCTGCTATAACAGAGCAAGGAGCTGCTATCACTGGGCAGAGGGGGGATTATGGGAGGCTGGTCTGTAAAGTCATAGGACCGAGGAAGTGGAGGACGAGGTGGGACTACTTCCTCTTCCTAAAGATTGTAGAATAGTCACCTTATTTAGATAAGCATATTGAATTAAGTATATCGAAATTCTTTGCAATGGTAACTTAACTTACATTCACTTTAAGATAATTAAAGGGACACTGCCAAGCCAAGAGTCTCATATTAAAAAGTAAAACCAAAAAATGTTTATGATAGCCAATAACTGGGTTTTAAATTTGACTGCATTTAATTTTTTCTGTAACACACAGGTTAACTTTACTCTAAAGCTCAACACCAAAACAAATGTATGAAACTACTGTATTTCATTTTAAAAATAAAAGGAAAGAATTCATTTTAAAAAATCTCACTCTGTATTGTTTTGCTAATTTTTAAGAGAAAAAAACATTTCTTTTTGATTGGCTTTTATACAAAATTCAAGACCACAGATGCTTTCAACTAGGTTGACAGTATCTCTTTGTAGTTGTCATTTCTTTATGGTATGCATGATACACAGCCAACTTATCATACCAAAAAATGATAAATAAATACTCAAATTACTTAGATTAGAAAAAGTATGACAATGTTAAAGTTCTAACATAGATGAGAAGTAATGATTCAATTATTTTTCCATTAAGAAAAGGGAAGAAGATCACATTTGTTAGAAGAACCAAATTACTGAACCAGCAAAATTTCAATATCAAAACAGTAACTCAAACATATTTAGAAAACATTTTTGTTGTGAGTAAAGAAAATTCTAATTCATGTTTTAATTATAAATTAATTAATAGTTAGAGAAACAATCCAAACTTACCTCATTTTTGTATTTAACTGTTGAGAAAGGCTTTGATCCTATCATACCTATTAAAAAAATTGTAAAATATAACTACTTACACTAAACATATCTTCCTAAATCTACAGAAAAAAGGAACAATTTCATTTATTTTAAACAAAGCCTTCAGTTTCTAACCCCTCATTTATTGTTTTCTGAATTTAAAACCCATTACACATTGCTATACAGTAGAAATTAACACATTGTAAATCAACCACACTTCAATAAAATACATTTAAAAAACCCCAATACATTAAAAAATACAAACTGAAATTTCTAATATAAACAAGAGTATGGGGAAATGGGTTTTCTCAAATACTACTGGTTTAAGTATGATTTGATATAATCTTTTAGGAGAGCAATTTGGCTGTGTGTATCAAAATGAAAAATGTACACTTATTTCTCATTTCCTAGAACCCATTAGTACTAGCAGGTGTGTTTATTATGTACACAGTAATGTTCGTTACATCATGGCTTATGAAAGAAAAACAAAAAAACCCACCCACCCACCCACCCACCCAACAACCTGGAAGCAATCTTCATTGTTCATCAACACCGAAATGGATAAATTATAGTTCATCTATACAATGATTCTTACACAGCTGTTATTGTATTGTATTGTTAAGGAGAAAAAAACATATTGATGAAAAATAACATTTTCTGTTGTGGGGAAAAAACTCCCAAAACCAAAACACTGTGTGCGTTTATAATTATAGACACAAAACAATGATTCATTTTTGTGTGAGTGTGGTTGGTAAAACTTTTGCTTTCTATATTACATATAAACTTGGGTACCGATTCAATATTACAAAGTGCCTGTCTTCTAATGTCAAATATCCATTAAAATAACAAGAGAAACCCAATTCTATGTGTTATTCCATTTAGATATATTATTATGGTCAATTAGTGCAGAATAAAAGATGAAGCTAATGTACCTGTTTCTGCAGTGCCTCTCTGCTGTTTGTGTTTACTCAGTCCTTCCATGACATCCTGAATTCTCCAGAGTTCTTTCTGAAGTTGTGCACGCTGAATTCCTGCTGATTCAGTCTATCAGTGAAAATGGACAGACCACATACAGGGGGAAAAAAATCATTAAATACAGTTATAAATTCCACTAATTATATACTTAAAAAATGAGAATTGTAGTGGTTTAAGTTTTGAGAATATTTAATATGATCTGTGTGACCTCAATTTTGCAATGTCAATGGCAAAGATAAAAGAAAAAAAGCAGAGAAACAGAAAAATTTAATATTTCAGACCTACACACACTATTTCACATCTTTTCAATACGCACTGTGTTGCGTTATTTACAATCCCAGGAAGGAATACTGATTAGATGGGACTAAAAATGTGGAACCCTCCCCCAAACCAAAACCAACAAAACAAAACAAAAACACAACAGATCAGAAACTCACAAATCCCAAATTAAACAAAACATTTTTAGGGGAAAAAAGGAAAGTATTTTAGCCTCTTAAGTTCTAGAACATAGAGACATGCCAAAACAGAAAAAAAGAAAGGGCAATTTGAAGAGTTTTTACTGATAGAGTTAAATGTATTTGCAGGACAAATTTTCAGTTTTCGAAATTGATTATTGCCATTTTTACTCTATCCTAAAGTTATTTCTTTACTATCCCATTTCATGTCTCTTAGGCTAAATACTCTAACTGAAGCCAAAATAAGATCATCTTAGTAAGATTCTAGTAAAACTCTAATGACTCTTATTGATAAATAGAAAAATGATAAATATCATTTTTAGGAATATAACTATAAAAGAAATAGGTAAATAAGTACGATAACTGTAACAATTATGTCAGCCCTGAGATGTGAATACTGATAAAAACTTATAGAGAGGGAATATAAACTATAAAAATCAGATAATTGCACATATAGAATATGTATTACTTTTGCACTAATTTTAAAAATATACATATTTTTGTCTATCTGAAAGGCATACAATGAAAATCTCATTTTTGTTGTATTTTGCAATTCCTCTGGTTACTAGTTACACTGATCAACTTTTCAAACACTTGTTAGCAATGTGAGTTAAATTTTCCATTAATTAAAACTACTCATGTTGTCTATTTTTCAAATGCATTGTTTCTCCAAATTAAAAAGTTCTTTGCAAAAAAAAAAAAAGTTATTTGCAAATCTAGACAGTGACTTGTTGAATTTTTAGAGGTCAAAGATACTTCACTTCTTCCGAGCATGTCAAATTTCAAGTTGTCTATATTGTCTTCATTGTTTACTTATGTATTTATTTATTTATTTATTTATTTATTTTTTTTGTGTGTGTGTGGTATGCGGGCCTCCCTCTGTTGTGGCCTCTCCCGTTGCGGAGCACAGGCTCCGGACGCGCAGGCTCAGCGGCCATGGCTCACGGGCCCAGCGGCTCCGCGGCATGTGGGATCCTCCCAGACCGGGGCGCGAACCCGATTCCCCTGCATCGGCAGGCGGACGCGCAACCACTGCACCACCAGGGAAGCCCTACTTATGTATTTAACAAACACATATATACAGTCTGTTTTATTTGCCTGGTTCTATTCTAAGTGCTTCAAAAAAAATCAACACATTTAACCATGATAATAACCCAACAGGGGTAGGTATTATTATTATTTTCACTTTACAGCTGTGGAAACTGAGGTACAAAGCTGTTATGTAACTGGCCTAAGGTTACATGCGCAATGCTACTTCTCATAAGGTGTGTTTCTTAGTTCTTCATTTTTAAAAAAAAATGTCTAACTACTGTGGTCTTTATTATACCCTAAAAATATAGACTCATTTTGTTAATTTTTTCTGGAAATTTGGTTGGAATGGAATTGTGCTTATGGGAAGAATTTCCATTGTGATAACGTTAAATCAGGCCATCCATGAACATGGTATAGCAATTATACCTCTCCATTTATTCAGGTCTTCTCTTATGTCCTATAATATAGTAATTAAATTTTCATGATGAACTTTTTTTGTTAGGTTACATCAGGATTGGCAAACTGCTTTGGCCCATGGCTTCTTTTTTATGGCCTGTGAGCTAAAAATTAATTTTATAATATTAAGGGGTTATTAAAAACCCCCAAACACCAAAGATTTTGTGACAGAGCGTATTCACCTGCAACATCTAAAATATTTAATATCTGACCTTTCACAGAAAAAGTTTGTTGATCCCTTGGTTGTATTTTAGATGTCTACCATTTTTTTCTATTGTATTTAGTAACTTCAGTGTTCCGTACAGAAGTCACAACCACACATGGCTACTTAAATTTAGGTAATTAAAAATTCAGTTCCTCAGTCACACTAGCAACACTGCAAGTGCCCAACAGCTACACGTGGTTGGTGGTTACTATTCTGGACAGCACGCATAGAAGACAGCTGACATTCTATGAGTCAACCTTACTCTTTATTTGTTGTATTGATTTGTTGAGTCTACTGGGCTTCCAATGCAGATGACCAAATTTACATAGGCTCACAAGCATAAAGTGACTTTTATTATTTTCTTAAATATGTATTATTTCCATTCCTCAGGGCAACACTTTAAGACAGGTATTGTTATTTCAACTTTATAGATTAGAAAACAAACACCTGGAACTTGATGCCATATCTGCCTATTCACAAAACTGGATTCTTTATGCCAAATGGTGCTGCATCTTCCTCTATTCTAATAAAATAGCAGTCAAGACAATAGGCTAAGTAACGGTTTGATAAATAAGAGGGATTTAATATAGAATGGACAAGATAATTTGACACTTCAGTGCTAAGTGACATAGTTAGCTAGGAGCACAGAACACGCTAGGGCTCACCATGTGCCCAATAGGATAAAGAGCTTTTAAACAGTGAGGGATGGGCTACTTTGTGAGATCGTAAGATTCCTATCATTGAAAGTATTGAAACCCAGATGTTAGGTAGCCAATAAAGCAAAAACTGTTTAGGGTGTGAATGAAGCTAACAAGATGGGTTGTATAGTACCAGTAAAAGCCAGTTAAAACAATGTAAAAATATTATAATTCTGTACCTGAATTTCACCAAGGCGATCTAGCTGCTCTTGCATCTGGTTCCTGGTGAGAGTTACGTCGTATTCTAACTTATCATATTCTCTCCATGCTCGTTCCAGTTCCTGAAATCAGAGCTTTAATTACTTTAATGGAGAAAATGTGCTGGTGTGTTATCAATCCTGTAGTTTACAATGGACAACATAAAAAATTTTATAACTCATTTTCCTTTATTTTTTTCCTCTCTTTTTTGCTCAATTTAAGAAAAATTTACTGAGGACCTGAATTATTTATTATTGTGCTGCTGCTATACTCAAAATTACTAAAAAAAAAAAAAAAAAAACCCCAAACCCTAAACAACCAAAAAAACCCAAACAAACCCACCTGAACTATTTATTATTTATTCATTCATGACATCAAAATACTCAGTTGATTCTAATATCTAAAGAGTTTTATTTTGAGAAAATGTGTTATTTTATTCATAGTAATACGTTAAATTTTCCTTGAAAGTGATTTTTTTAAATGCACAAGAGGCATAAATAAAGCACTTTCTTATCTGACATGATTAAAATTTGTCCAGGAATAAAAATACTAAATAGGTTGTATTTTAGCATGTTGGATTTTCAATAACACCAGAAGCCTGACATGACTTCACTTAGAATAAATTTACAGTAATGTAATGAAGCTAATCCAGCTAACTAATCTAGTGAATTTTGCTCCTAGAGACTCAATAGAGGTACTACCCACCTATACTTTTCTCCTTTGGGGAAAAAAAACTACCCCCAAACCCTCAAATCACAGAGAAAACTTTCGTACTTGATCCTTATCCACCTGTCATCTATTCAATATAGAATAATTCTACAAGTGCTCAAAACTACATTGTCACGTCATTCTGCTTCAGGGAAGCTATTCCACAGGACTGTAGGTACTCTTCAGACATTTCAGAGAGTGGTATGAGGTCAAATTGATAAACTAAGGATAGGAACTATATTTGATTACTATTTCGTTACCAGTATCTAGCGTGGTGTTGGCACACATGACACAACCAAGAAATGTTTACTGAATGCTGTTGTAAAATGAATTAGTAACTCTTGTCTAAGAACTTCCCTTGACCATACATTTCTTGACTTGAACTGCTCTAAGCAAAGCTCCCCTGGGAGATGTTAGTTTAACAACAGCAATAGTTTTGGGATAAGAAAAGAGGGTACTGAATGTAGAAGAGAGGTGAAAATCATCTTAACAGTTAAAAAAAAAAAAAGCAGCAATATTCAAGTTCCTAGAGGTTCTCTATTTTCTATATTCTGCAACTAGCTTACAATTGCTTAAAAACTTAGGCAATGAAAATTACCTTTAAAAATTAAAACGAGTGTTAAAATTTGGGCAATTTGGAATAACTGCTTTTTGAATTTAAGATGTCTCCTTATAAGGTTTTTAAAAAAATTAATTAATTAATTTATGGCTGTGTTGGGTCTTCGTTGCTGTGCGCGGGCTTTCTCTAATTGCGTTGAGCGGGGGTGGGGAGGCCTACTCTTTGCTGAGGTGCGCGGGCTTCTTATTGCGGTGGCTCCTCTTGTTGAGGAGCACCGGCTTTAAGCGCACGGGCTTCAGTAGTTGTGGCTCGCAGGCTCTAGAGGGCAGGCTCAGTAGTTGTGGCGCACAGGCTTAGTTGCTCCGCAGCATGTGGGATCTTCCCGGACCAGGGCTCAAACCCGTGTCCCCTGCATTGGCAGGCGGATTCTTAACCACTGCGCCACCAGGGAAGCACATAAGGTTTTACAATGGATTACGTTTTTTAAAGAAGCAGAGATAAACCACTGGAGATTTTTTTAATCATCTCTATATTATATAATTTAGGGAGTCTATTATGCAGATTTCACAGTGAATTAAATTTTTAAAAGGCAAAGTGGTAAAGGACTAAAGATTTTAATCTCATTTATATTGTGTAAATATTACCCTCATGACTTGGCTTCAGCAAACTGTTTTCACCTGAATCAATAAGGATATTGACCTCCTTTAAGAAAAATTGCCTGGAAAACGAAAGAAAAGAAAAAAAAAAAAAAGGAATTCTCTGGCAGTCCAGTGGTTAGGACTCCACGCTTTCACTGCTGAGGACGCAGGTTCAATCCCGGGATGGGGAACTAAGATCCTGCAAGCCATGCGGTGTGGCCAAAAAAGAAAAGAAAAATTGCTTCTAGCCATCTTTTAAATTGTAAGCACCACAAAAACTGCAAATTTAAACAGTGGGCCTTTGAAGGCTTCAGGGAGGGTAAAATGAGGATAACAGACCCAGTGGCAGCCCAGCAATGAAACGAGATGACATTGCCAGGCTGACACTGAGCCTCTTTTGTAGAAAAGTTCAAGGGGAGACCAAAGGTGCTACAGAGGCAACTAAATACAAGAACATTTTAGGATGGTGGAAATTCTTGCCTTTCTTACAGAAACACATGAAAAATAGAGATTGAGAGGTAGAGGTTACGCTAGTAATATTCTAGGGGTGAAGAAACACAGTATACTTTCAGTTTTCCTAACCTGGAAAGTCCTGCCATTGTACTGTACCAGTTGGCCTGAGTCCCATTATCCTGCTGGGCCTGTTTCTGCCTTTACCTCTGGGCTACTCCAGCATTATTATGGGTGGGTAGTAACACAAGTCAACAGGGAAAGAAAGAAAAGAGGCAGCACTGGCATAACATCAGTCCTCCTAACACATGGCTGAGTATTTCATTAAAGAATTTAGTGGCTTATACAAGTATAACGTTAAAATCTTTAAATATGAGATTACTATTTTTTTGTCAAGAAGATAATATATAAGTACACTAAGGCAATTAAAAGGGGTAATGACTTGCAAATATACCATTATCTTAAAATCACAGGCACAAGTCAGTAAACACAGCAGTGCTTCCAATAAAAACATGGACCTTCATGCCATACAGTTAAGAGAATGAGTTAAATCCTGCAATTTACAACCACATGGATGAACCTCATAATGTTAAAAAAAAGCCAAATAGTATATACTACATGATTATACTTTTATAAGTTCAAAAACAGGCAAAGCTAATACAGAGTTTAAAAGTCAGGCAGGGGTGTTTGGGGAGGAGCCACCGGGAGGGGAGTTTCTGGCACGTTAGTAGAATTCAGTGCCTTGCTACAGGTGTTAGCCATATTTGCGCAGTTAAACCTGTGTACTTTTCCGAGAATATGACCTACTCTAACAAAGGTTAAAAAAAAAATGTGTGTGTGCATGTGTGGAGTTGCTAGAGAGATGGCAGAAAACTTTTAAAAAATTTGACCTAGTCCAAGTTTAGGGCTTGGAACAAGTACATTTTCATAGTGGTTACTTCTTTATAGTCTGTACTGAGGCAAGACTCGGCCACCATGGGGAAAAAAATAAAGAAACTACAAGTAGGTTTGCAATCCTCAGAGGCAATGAAACCCCAGACTACCAAAAAGATGAGAGAGGATTTTTTTAAAAATTAATTAATTAATTAATTAGTCTGCATTTGGGTCTTCATTGCTGCGCACGGGCTTTCTCTAGTTGTGGTGAGCGGGGGCTACTCTTCGGTGCGGTGCGCGGGATTCTCACTGCGGTGGCTTCTCTCTCTTGTTGCGAAGCATGGGCTCTAGGTGCGCAGGCCTCAGTAGTTGCGGCACGCAGGCTCGGTAGTTGCGGCACGCGGGCCCTAGGGCTCAGCAGTTGTGGCTCGCGGGCTCTAGAGTGCAGGCTCAGTAGTTGTGGCGCACGGGCTTAGCTGCTCCGCGGCATGTGGATCTTCCCGGACCAGGGCTCGAACCCATGTCCCCTGTACTAGCAGGTGGATTCTTGACCACTGCGCCACCAGGGAAGTCTCTGTTCTATTTTCTATTTAAAAAATGAAGGGCGGCGTGAAGGAGGAAGTCTGGGGAGGCGCGGGAGCTGCGGGTCTGTGGGGCTGAGTGGATGCCATGGGCCGCCGGCACTGCAAGCGGGACCCGACCCGTGCCCGGGGCCGTGGGCAGCTATGCGCAGCAGCTGAAGCAGCTGGGCGCGCAGAAGTTCTCAGCCCTGAAGGAAGTGCTCTTCCACTGCCTCACTGAGCCAGAAGAGGTGGAGAGGTTTCTGGCTCAGCTCTCTGAATTTGCCACCACCAAGTAAATCAGTCCCGGCCCCCTCAGAAGCATCGTGAAGAGCCTCCTCCTGGTTTCAAGTGGTGCCTTGAAGAAGAGTCTCACAGCTGAGCAGGTCCGGGCTGATTTCATAACTCCGGGTCTCAGTGAAGAGAAAGTCACCTACTTTTCTGAAAAGTGGAAACAGAATGCTCCCACCCTTGCTCGATGGGCCACAGGTCAGACTCTGATGATTCACCAGCTTATTGATATGGAGTGGACATTTAGAGTGATGTCTGGGAGCAGCGAACTGGAAAAAGTGGGAAGTATGTTTTTACAATTAAAGTTGGTGGTTAAGAAAGGAAATCAAACGGAAAATTTATACATAGAATTAACCTTGCCTCAGTTCTACAGCTTCCTGCACGAGATGGAGCGAGTCAGAACCAGCATGGAGTGTTTCAGCTGATTTCTGTCCCCCTGCATCTCCACCTCGCCCCTCCCTGCCCCCTCCTCCTCCCCGGTGACTGCTCAGAGAGGCCGCTACCTCCCAGGCCTGTGGCCCCTCCTTTGGGCCTGCTTGCCTCTTGGGAGCCCAGGTGCAAAGGTTTCTGAAAAACAAAGGATTAAGTACTTAAGGAGCCTGACAGGCTGGTCCTGAAGAGTCTTTGTTGAGGGACCCTCTACCACCTATCTCCCAGGTCACCCACCGTTCAGATATTCAGAGAAGTGATGGCATCTCAGATGCAGGAGAGGAAACAAGTTGAGTCATCTCCCTTTCCAAGTTCCAGAGTAAACAAATGGTCTATCGCTCTACGCACTGAGGACCTTCCCCCGCAAAAGAACAAGGAAAGGCTTGCTTACGGCTGAGGAAGAGGCGGACTCCGTGAATGACACACGGGGGAGCCCCCAACACAGTTTGTATGTTTGTGGTGGTGGTGCTTTGTTGATCAGTCTTTAGAGGACACCTGTGTAAGAATACATGCTGGGTCTGCTCTGAAAAAAACTGAGGCTTCACTTCAGGTTTTGCCCTGTTGTGTGTAATGAGGTGGGCCTTTTGAGGCTATTTCAGCTTGTTTTGGTTCAAGCTGACCTTCTCTGGTGGTTAGAAGAATAATAAAAAAGGTTCTGAAGAAAAGAAAAATGAAGCATAAGGCTTTGGTAAGGAATTGGCAGTAGATTTTGTTTCAAAATAGAGACGAGGCAATATATAGATATGTGACTATTAGCTTCTTAAGCGCCAACTCTTCGATTTTAAATATTACAGATAATGTCCACTACTAACCCTTGGATAATTAAAATACTGCGCTATCTAAATTTACTGTTATGTTTTGGGGATTAGGCACAAAAAATCTTAATTTTGGCCACTACCACTCAACAATAACAATTCTGTCAACTGGGTATTAGAAGCAGTTGATTTTTGAGATTAGTCAAGATAAAGTCAATCTGATTTCATTTTTACCTTCAGGATGTAGAAATTTCTTGCCATAGATTTTCTTTTTCTTGCCATAGATTTTTAAGAATGTTTAGTACTTTGAATAATTTTTTTTAAAAAAGAATGCCTTTTATGATTTTATACTTGCCTTAATACATAACTGCATCTCAAATAAAAATCACTATTTACTAAGCACATATCTTACTATACTATCTAATAATGACTACTATATTGGCTTTTAAATATTTATTTATTTATTTATCTGGTCACACTGTGCGGCTTACAGGATTTTGGTTCCCTTGACCAGGGATAAAACCTGGGCTCCCTGCAGTGGAAGCACGGAGTCCTAATCACTGGACCACAAGAGAATTCCCCAATATTGGCTTTTTTTAAACCAAAGAAGATGTTGCAAGGGACCAAATTCAAACTGTATAAAGTGAGGTTCAACTAAATCAGGCATGCTTACAGATCTACCTTTATTTTAAATTTCTAGTTTCCGATAACAATTATAGTCATCTGTTCTGGCTACTTATAATCTTTAACTCATTGGCTAATTATAATCTTTAACTCATATACTTAGTTTCTCTTCTAATCTTCTCTTTGAAACAAAACAATATTCCATCTCAAAGAAAGTCGTTACTTTTTACTGTACAAATTGAAGATATAATAAATTTTTATAATTATAAAAGTAGAAAGGGCTTCCAGGTGGCGCAGTGGTTAAGAATCCTCCTGCCAATGCAGGGGACATGGGTTTGAGCCCTGGTCTGGGAAGATCCCACATGCCGCAGAGCAACTTAGCCCCTGTGCCACAACTACTGAGCCAGCGCTCTAGAGCCCACAAGCCACAACTACCGAGCCCATGCGCCACAACTACCGAAGCCCGTGCATCTAGAACCCGTGCTCCGCAACAAGAGAAGCCACTGCAATGAGAAACCCACACACCCCAACGAAGAGTAGCCGCCACTCGCCACAACTAGAGAAAGCCTGCGTGCAGCAACAAAGACCCAAAGCAGCCAAAAATAAAATAAATAAATTTATTTTTAAAAAAAGTAGGGCTTCCCTGGTGGCGCAGTGTTTGAGAGTCCGCCTGCCGATGCAGGGAACACGGGTTCGTGCCCCGGTCCGGGAAGACCCCACAAAAAAAAAAAAAAAAAAAAAAAAAAAAAAAAAAAAAAAAAAAAATGTAGAAAAATTAGAATACAGGATAAGATGAGAAAAAAAAGACCTATTATTATGCTACCCTTTTGTTAGCATTTTTGTGAATTTTCTTTTAACCTTTCTCAGACATACACAATGGCAATTTCCAAATATAAACAAAAGTAGCCCACTAGCACCCAGATTCAACAGTTATCAATACATGGCCAATTTGGTTTCATCTACAGCATCCATTTTCTATCCCTGTGAGATTATTTGAAAGCAAACACCAGCCATCATATCATTTCAATTATAAATACTTCAGTATGAATTTCTAAAGAAAAGAAATGAAAATGAAAAAAAAAATAACAGGCAAATTCTTATTTAAATCATTAATATGTATTCCTTTAAAAAATATTTTAAAAAAAAAATATATATATTTTTGTGGTGGCACCGCAAGGCTTGTGGGATCTTAGTTCCCCGACCTGGGATAGAACCTGGGGCCCCAGCAGTGAGAGTGCCAAGTCCTAGCCACTGGATTGCCAGGGAATTTCCTAAAAACTATTTTTAACTCTAACGATTTCCCTACACCTCCCTCTTTATTCCCTTGCTACGTCTTTGTTGAAGAGAATGGGTCACTTGTTCTGTAGAATTTCTCCGACGCTAGATTTTGTTAATTGAATTCCTGTGGTATTGCTTAGTTTGCTCTTCTGTTTCCTGTATTTCCTATAAACTCCTAGTTGGATATTGAGGCTTGCTGAGATTCACATTTGATTTTCCAAACCTCACAAGTGTTGCTGGGTACTTTCCACTGCAGCACATCAGCAGGTGTATCACACCTGACTGTCTCTATTTCTGGGAATGCAGTATTGTGATCATGAAATGACCAGGGTATTTAAAAACTATCTTGAAATCTTTCAAAGCGTATTCGTGACAATTCATAGATGTCAACAGATCTTATGTTAAAAAAAAAAAATCACACTTTGCTGTCACCATAATTCTCAGTAGCTCTTTGTTACACTGAGAATGAGAATATGAAAACATTTAATGTGCAAGCTTCTCCTCAAGGAGGTTCATTTGTCATCCTCCCTTGCCCTTTTAAGTTTATCCATTCTAGTCTAAAATTCCATTTACTCATGGCCCTCCCATGCAGAAGCCGGTTTAAAACATAAATAAGTTTAATGGAAGTCTATACATAATGCTTATTCACTATGTAACCCTGGGCAATCTCTCTGTGCTTCAGTTTTCCATTTTTAACATGGTAATAATAGTACCCTTGTCAAAGGGTTAATATGTGCCTTAAGTACATGTAAAAGCACTTATAATGGAATCTGGCACTCAATAAACTGCTCCAGAAATATTCACAGTATTTCCTATTATTTCATATATTGGTCCTATTCTGCAGTAGATAAATGCATAAGCCATCTACCAGCCACCTGGGATGACTGGGGGCCTTCATACTTGTTTTCTGATATCTGAAAGTCCAATTTTAATTAATTAATTAACTAATTAATTATTTTGGTGCCAAAACCCAGGATTGAACTATGACATCCCAACTTTAGATTTCTGAGTAAGAGAATCTAGATTTGATTCCAAGTTTCAGAAAGTACAAATTAGTGACCACACAGACAGTGAAGTGGAATAGAAAGTATAGAAGCCCTAGAATTTAAAAAGTCCTTGATTTAGGTGTTGACTTTTTCGTATTGGCTCTGTCACTTTCGCAAGTCATTTAACCTCTATGAACCTGAGTTTCTTCTTCATCTGTGCAGTGGAGGTAATAAAAATGAAAATAAAATGGAGATAATAATTGTATCTATTTTGCAAAGCATTTGCTTAAGGACCAAACCAGACAATATATGTACAAAATATAGAAATACAAATATATTTTATTGGATGAGCCCCACATTCTCATCTAAGATATGTGCATAGCGTCTGCTTTACCTGGCTCCTTGAATTGTCGGAAAGAATAAAAGCAGCACCTGTTAAGTGGGTGAAGCATGAGGATATTTCTCTTACAGTGAGATAAGGCCTAATGTAAACTCCCCAAGAGAGGTGACTGCAGCAGATGTTTATGCCCTCTGCTCACCTGATTTCAAGAAACTGTGGTTCAGCTCCACGTGTGCCAGCGTTCGTGGTCAATTAGCTAGGCAGTTTGAAAATGTTGGTGAATTAAGGACCCTGGGGAAACTTCGACCAAGGAGTGACAGGTACCCTAGCCTCTCCGCCTCTCAGCGGAAAATTCTGAAACATTCAGCTCATTTCCTCAGACGGTCCCCTGAGGGTCGCCCACGGTGGTGACCAACTCAGAAGTGAAACCTCTATTGGCTTTTCTCCCTCCCTGTCTCATTTTCCACCCTCCCTCCCTCACTTCTGCTGCTTCCTGTAATCGCTCCCAAATAAACTTTCTGAGCCTGGGTCCTTATCCCAGGCTCTGCTTTCAGAAGAAAACCTAAGCAAAGACAGCAACACGTTGAAAACTTACAAGGTATAACTGACTGCTATAAAAATTTTTCTCGGGCTTCCCTGGTGGCGCAGTGGTTGAGAATCTGCCTGCTAATGAGGGGGACACGGGTTCGAGCCCTAGTCTGGGAAGATCCCACATGCCGTGGAGCAACTAGGCCCGTGAGCCACAATTACTGAGCCTGCGCGTCTGGAGCCTGTGCTCCACAACAAGAGAGGCCGCGATAGTGAGAGGACCGTGCATCGCGATGAAGAGTGGCCCCCGCTTGCCACAACTAGAGAAAGCCCTTGCACAGAAACGAAGACCCAACACAGCCAAAAATAAATAAATTAATTAATTAAAAAAAATTCTTCTCACTAATCAGGCTTAGGTTAAAAAGAAGCAGAATAAAATTAAAAAAATTAAAACGAAAGAAAGAAAAAAGAAGTAGAGGCCAGGAGAGCACACAAAGTTATTATATGCTTAAAGCATGTGTGTGTCTGGTGGGTGGGGCTTAGGGAGAGGAGACGCTGCATCAAGAATTAAATCAAGGACTTCCCTGGTGGCACCGTGGTTAAGAATCCGCCTGCCAATGCAGGGGACACGGGTTCAATCTCTGGTCCGGGAAGATCCCACATGCCGCGGAGCAACTAAGCCCATGTGCCACAACTACTGAGACTGTGCTCTAGAGCCCGTGAGCCACAACTACTGAAGCCCACGCATCCAGAGCCTGTGCTGTGCAACAAAGAGAAGCCACCGCAATGAGAAGGCCATGCACTGCAATGAAGAGTAGCCCCCGCTCACCGCAACTAGAGAAAGACCGCGCACAGCAGCTAAGACCCAACGCAGCCATAAATAAATTTACTTATTTATTAAAAAAAAAAGAATTAAATCAAGGGACTTCTCTGGTGGTGCAGTGGTTAAGGATCCGCCTGCCAAGGCAGGGACACGGGTTTGAGCCCTTGTCTGGGAAGATCCCACATTCTGTGGGGCAACTAAGCCCGCGAGCCACAACTACTGAGGCTGTGCTCTAGAGCCCGCGAGCCACAACTACTGAGCCCGCGTACCTAGAGCCCATGCTGCACAGCAAGAGAAGCCCCGCAATGAGAAGCCTGCACACCACAACGAAGGGTAGCCCCTGCTCTCCACAACTAGAGAAAGCCCGGTGCAGCAACAAAGACCCAACGCAGCCAAAAATAAAATAAATTAAAAAAAAAAAAAAGAATTAAATCAAACACAAAGGGAACACTGCTTTACATGTTTACCTTGTGTTAATCCTAGTTTTAATACCTTAGTGGCCGACCAGGTGAGGAGAAGATGTTCTCAGAATCAAAGCTTTGATCTATGGAGGCCTTAATGTTATACCTCTTATGTTGTATCTTTTATAACTCAAGGCTTGGATTTGAACCAATGCCCCAAATCAACTGTGAAAAAATCAGAGGAATCCTTTGGGATTCTGCTGGCATAAATGTAGTTCAAATTTACGTCTAATCAACATCCATTGAGTGCCAACCATATGTCCAGCATGTTGTTATAAACCCATCATTTATAGCCTTAAGCTACGAAAATGAGCATGTTTACATAAAGGCACAAATAACATACTTTGTATTCTATGCATTAAAACATGTCTTAGAAGAACATATTGAGAGTTTGTAATGACCACTGAATAATGCTGAAGGCAAAGAAAAAAAAAACCCAGGAAAGTGATTACATGGGATAACAACCAGAAAATGAGATACTCAAACATGATTAATTTCTTTGAACATATTCTGATAAAACTTCCATCAGGACTGGAGTTACCTTGGGATGGAGCAAATTCTAAGCCTACTAATCAGATTTAAGTTATGAAACCTATTTGGTAAGGGAAGAACAGTTTAATGGAACATAGTACATCCCTAGAACTTTCCATAACAGACATGAAATAATGAAATAGTTTCTAACTTAATTTTGATTTGACTCAGGTTGTCACAGGGATACTGAGCTTTTCATTAGCTTGGAACTGACAGCTTAACCCCTCTTCCCCTTTCTTATCTCATAATCTGCATCCTCTATTTCAGTCAGCCAGTCAGTTCTATTTTTTGCTTCTCCAAACATACCCTGCACATTCTCATCTCTGGGCTATGGTTCAGAGCATTTTGTCCTGTGTGAACTTCCTCTTTCTTCCAAATCCTACCCATCACTGACGAACTAAATGACCTCTCGCTTGCAGACAACATTTTAGGTTCATATAGCTTCTTTATGATGATATTATAAAAAGCCATGTAGATCTAAGTCTTCAGGACTATGGTTAGAAGACCTGCATTTGACCTCTGGGCATTGCATTTATTTGCTTTGTAATGTTGGGTAAGTCATTCAGTTCAATCATTCATCAGATTTTCTTGGTGCGGGGGCTGCGTTGGGTCTTCGTTGCTGTGTGTGGGCTTTAGCTGTGGTGAGCGGGGTGGGGGGGGCACTCTTCATTGCGGTGCGCAGGCTTCTCGTTGCGGTGGCTTCTCTTGTTGTGGATCATGGGCTCTAGGCGCGCAGGCTTCAGTAGCTGCAGCACACAGGCTCAGCAGTTGTGGCTAGTGGGCTCAGTAGTTGTGGTACACGGGATTAGTTGCTCCCTGGCATGTGAGATCTTCCCGGACCAGGGATGGAATCCATGTCCCCTGCATTGGCAGGCGGATTCTTAACCACTGTACCAACAGGGAAGTCCCAATAATAGTATTTTTTAAAAAAAGAATAAGTATATTAAATATAAGGTACTTAAGAGGCACAAAAACCAAGTTTTGATTTATATAAAACCATGGTATATTCCTTTAAAAACAGTTCATGTTTGGAATGTGAAATTAGGGTTTAGAATTGAAGTCATGTTGAGATTCTGGTAGCTTTGCAGCTTGGAAAGACCTCTCTTAGTTAAGCTATACTGTCTGTGGACTTTCTTAAAAGGTAGCTGCCCCCTAAACAGCCCACTGAAGGTATAGACAAGGGTGTGTTAGCAGTTTTCTATAACAGGTGGTTTTTCCCCCCTTCAAAGGGCTGCTTGGGCAGGTGCTCTTACTGTCTTTAGAAATGATGACATCACAGGATCTAAAGCAGACTGTTTAAACTCATAAAACACTCAATTTATATACTCTAAGTAAGACTTTTAGATTTGATAATCCCAAGAGACTCTATCAAGTAACATGACTATGGGTTAAAAGATTCTGCTAATTATATTTCTCACTCAAAACTATCATCTAGGGCTTCTCTGGTGGCACAGTGGTTGAGAGTCCGCCTGCCGATGCGGGGGACACGGGTTCGTGCCCCGGTCCGGGAAGATCCCACGTGCCGCGGAGCGGCTGGGCCCCTGAGCCATGGCCGCTGAGCCTGCGCGGGCCGCTGAGCCTGCGCGTCCGGAGCCTGTGCTCCGCAACGGGAGAGGCCACAACAGTGAGAGGCCTGCGTACCGCAGAAAAAAAAAAACAAAAAAAACCCTATCATCTAAACTTAGATCACACTGCAGCTATAAAATGGTAACGTTGACAGCGTCTTAAAAGCATTTCACGGGAGCCTGTAATTGAAATGGGTGGTTAAATGAATCCAATTACTACCTTCCAAAAATTTTATAATAAAACATTTATTTTCTTAACACAATAAATTTTAACATTTTTAAGAACTTTTCATTTTCATAATATATAATCAGGTGTATTTATCTTCTCTGTAAAACTATTTCACAAAGAACAAAAGCCCCACTAATTAAAAAAACAAAGACCACCCTTTGTTTTTATTATTTACTAATAATAACAAATTAAATTTTTGTTATAATAAAGAAAAATCCTAAAGAAAGCCCAATTAAATAGAGATATAAATAAATAGGAAAAAAGAAGAAAAGAAGAAAAAGAACTACGTAACATTCCAGTGACTCTTACTAGGACAGAAAATCTGCTACTTACGGCAGTGGCTCGAGAGAGTTCTCTACACGTGCTAAGCAGTCCATTTTGTAAATCGTCCCTCTGTAACACCACGGTCTGAATGGCTGCTGGGTTATCTGCATTCATTTCTATCTCTTGGCTGGCTGACAGCAAAGCTTGCTCAAGCGTGTACTATTATAATAAAAATGATGACACTTAATATTCTGCATCATCGAATTAATTCTTTTTTACTTTAGTTATCAGTGTCCTGATAATAATGATATAAAGTAACATCAATTGTAGATAATAAACATAATTGTCCTACTTTCTCCTTGTGGAGTTGCTGAAGTTTCTCTTCCAGAGCATGTACCACTTTATCTTGTTCGCATAATCGGCTTAACTTGACCTAGGTTACAAGAGAAGACATCTTTTGTTAGCAATTTTTAATTTTCCCTGTAATTGGATTTAGGCATAATAAAAAAACACATTTAAAACAGCCATGGAATAGCTAATGAGATCAGTCTTTATTTCAATCAGTAAAATAAAAACTAAAATATAGCTTATAAAGATAGAATGCTTAAAAAATGCATATAGAATAAAAAAGCATTTTCAACCATACTATTTAACCTACATAATTCAAAAGATTCTTAGTAATCAGGCAGTCTCATATGACTTTAATGAACCATTTTAATGTGGTTAAGATATTTTCTCTACAAACTGCTGGATAGGTTAAGTAACTTATGCAGTCCTTAATTAAAACACAGACTGGATTCTGTTTTTATATTTTTAAAATTATGTTCTTCAGAAAAATCTCTTCTAACTACAATAATACAAATAAAAACATTGCTAATGGAGAAAAATCACTTTCAATAGTTTTAATGTTTTAAATTCTTGGTACTACCCCAATTTTTTAAATTATAAAAATATGAGCGGGTACTTTAATAAAATTTCAATCCCGCAATAAACCAGTTCACTGCATGTCTGAAAATGAAAACCCTGGACAAACTGTAACTATGTCCCAAACGTTACTGCATAATGATAAGAAAGCAAGAAATCTGAGATTCCACTTTCTTTGCCATTTACCTATTAAAGTAACCACCTTATCTTTGTTAGACAACACAACTCAAGCTACATCAGATGGGATACAATTGAAATGAGAAGGAGGTAAAATTCAATGGAATAAACCCAGGGGAAAGGAGGGAAGAATGAGATAAAAATAGGGACGTCAGTGATGTAAAATATGATTAACAACAATAACAAAGGATGCAGTGACAGAATTACTTGAGGCCAATACTTTCTCTAGATGACAGACAATTTTACTTTGTCTCCAATCCTGCATAATTTTATACCAGAAATAAGTCTTTACTTTCATTTAAATGATTCTAAATTATGTTCAGCTGCTAACTATGGGCGTGGGGTGGGCAGGGAATAAATCAGGAAGTGAGGATTTAATTAGCACAAAAGAAGAAAATGTTACTTATTTGATGTCATTTTGGACAGCAGGAGAGGAAGAGGAAATTTTTTGTCATGCTTAGTTCCAGTGTTTTGCCAGAGAATATGACAGAGCATTGATAATATATTGCATGCTAATACGTACATCAATATCTACTTCTTCAGGTCTGTATTTGTATAATGTGCCTCTACATTCATCCTGTGACAGCTATAAGGGAAAATGTCATAGAGCAACTTTAAAAATAATTTTAAAAATACACATTTAATTAGCTTATAGTTAATATTTTAGATTTATATAACAGTAACAAAAATGGGTTTTTAATGATTCTTATACTTTTAGAAGTTTAATTCAAACACAGATCATTACAAAAATAGAAAATTATTTAACAGTGATACAATATGCAAGATACGTAAGAATGATGTTAACTTAGGCTTGTCAAACAAAATAATAAGCTGGCCACACAAAATCATACAGCACCTTACATTTTCCATTTGCGAGACACACATTATTTAAATGAAAAATTGACAAATACAATCGTAGCAACTGTGTTGAATCAAATTTTGAATCAGGCATATTTCGACAGTCAAAACCGTACCTTCACGGTATACACATAATCACACAACCGTGTATGTGTACACTCAGATGCCAACACATCTTAGTACAATTTTATTAACAAAACCTATAACACGTTGTATACGTATACATAATATATAAACACACATACACAATATAGACTTATCTTGTTCCTCTGTCTTAAGAACTAAAAGATAATGGAGGAAAAGGATGGGTTTAATCGAAAAGAGGTAAAGCACTCAAAAACCTCTTAAAACTGAAAGCCTATGTTATAAACTATGGACAGTCAAATTGCATAAAAAGTTGGTCATGTGTTTGCTGACACCATTTGCTTCATTATATTGTAGTGAATTATTATTCAGTGTATTTAAACATCCTTTTTTCAGCTTCTTCCAAATATCTTTTGGTCAGGCAAATCCTCATTTCTGATGGTGCTTACCAAGATTTCAATAAGCCAGCCCAGTCAGTTATACCCCAGGTCACATCATAGCGCCTCTGCAGGCAAAACTGCACTCTCTCTCGTCTTTTAACTTTATATTGACTGCTAGACAGTAACAAAAACATAGTAGGAAAATGTAATTGGGGCTCATTGCATGTTTACTAAATGGTGCACTTTTTCTCAAAGTGGGGATAGGAGTAATGTATCCCAACTACATTCTAGATTGGAAAATTAAATTTCGTATATACATATACAAACGCACAAGAATGTAAAAGTTACAACTATATATGACCTGTCTGTAAAAAACCGCTTGACATTTACATCTCAAGAGGCATCATTTAAACAGGAGATAACTTTAAGTGGATCTAGGAATGTGGGAATCAGGAGATTAAAAATGTAAGCATTCCAAACATACAATAATAAATCCTGGATTTCCATGTTTCACTTCAAGACACTGCTTTCACGTACCTCATGCAAATGATTCTGTGACTACTTAGGGGTATACACAGTGATTATTAAGCCACAAAACTTTCAGAGAAGTGAACATCACATGAAAAATGAATTTAATGACAGAAGTCAGAATACTTGTGCACTATTTTAAAATAAAGACCACTGAATATGTCCTGAGAAGTGTCAATTGTCATTCTAAATTAAAGCACCTAGATCCAAGAAAATAATTTATATTCGCACTTGAAAAAAGGAAGTAATGAAAAATAAGTTTTAAAATGCTTAGATCCAGAATAAAAAATGTGAGATAATGCTAAAATCAGTATTTCTCATTTTTAAGAAATAAAAGATGTAAAGCCTTATCTACTAAATGTCTACATATACTTTGCTTATTTAATATTTAAAGTTAAACGCCAAACAGCTTTACTAAATCATGGAATGCATAATTTGAACATAACTAGTGGCTAGTGCTATATCTAGATTAAAATATGCTTTGTACCCTTATATCCCAGGGTCAAAAGAAAAAAAGACAAGTATTTTAAAATGGAAACTTAGTAATTTGTAAGAAATATTTAGGGTAATGGTATAATATTTTTATTTAGGGAATCTTACTGCATACTCATTTTCATATCAGTTGGCACATTATAAAAAAGAAAGATGTGTACTGTGTACTTATAATTTTAGAGTGGTATCTCCTTAAAGCCATAGAAATAATATTACACATATAAATTAGATTTATTTTGTTGTACCTATATTTTTGGCACCAATGAAAATTTATTTAAACCTTTTATCAGCTTATTCAATAAAGATAATTAAATATCAACTAATAAAAATCTTAAAATAATCAACCCTCCACTATATTGAATTCATTTCTTTTGCCTGTCAGAAGGAGAGCATAAGAAAACAAGATTATTCTTTAAATAATTAACTTTTAAGCATGGCTTATTTCCCATTACTGATAATAATTACTGAAGTTTTTCTTAAGAAAAGATGAATATAATTTATTTATTTTTTAAAAAAAATTTATTTTTTGGCCATGCCGCATGGCTTGCGGGATCTTAGTTCCCCGACCAGCGACTGAACCCGGGCCATGGCAGTGAAAGCGCAGAGTCCTGACCACTGGACAGCCAGGGAATTCCTGAATATAATTTATTAAAAAAATTTCCATCTAGAATTGAAGTTTACTATTTTGTCCTCAATATGAAAATTCTACTAATAAGAAAAATGTAATTTCATGAATATTCTGATTAACTCAAGTTCTGCATGAAATAATGTTTCATGGCAATACTTTTTAGCATTTTTCAAACTCATCTTTAGCAAAAAAGCTCTGAGTTTGAATACCTTTGTTTGAGGTACCTCAGCAACACTAGAAAAGTAAGTGAAAGGGGGCTACATAGTAATTATATAAGCTTGAGCAGTGCTCAAGCTTCAATCTGAGAAGCGTATTATGCAGACTACTGACTATTTAAAATTCAACTCTCTATAGTATCCCTTTTTAAGTATGTGAAATATATATATGTGTATATATATTTTAAAAGCATATGAATATATATACAAAACACAAAAAAAGACTTTTGGGGAAATATTTGATAAAATTACACTTTAATTTCTATGAAAACTCAAAAATGCTCGTTGGACTGTATGTACTTGCTAATTAGTCTGTAACTTTTAAAGCAATTATTTATCATGTGATTAATTTCACTGATATTAAGTATGTTATAAAAATTCTGGTACAAAATTGTTTTCGTGAAAGGTGGTAGAATGATTAATAAATGCAGAGGAGTTTTTCAACTTGAAGCTCACTTAGCATTTGTTTTGATTCAGTTTTAGGTCCTTTTTTTTTGACTAATTTTAAGAAAATTACTGGGACTTCCCTGGTGGTCCAGTGGTTAAGACTCCACGCTTCCACTGTACGGTGTGGGTTCGATCCCTAGTCGGGGAACTCGATCCTGTATGCTGTGTGGTACAGCCAAAAAATTAAAAAAAAAAAAAAAAAATCACTGCCTAGGTAATTTCTCAGGTGTCCTCCTTCTTCTAGGAAGATGTAAACACAGAGGTTCTCCTGAGAGAAAACCTGAATGGCTATGATTCAGAAAAACTGGTCATAAAACACTATATTGCCACTTTATTTTCAGCTAAATTTCAGGAACCTATTAACACAGCATTGCAATGCAATGTCAGAAAAGCAAACCATCAGGTGTACAATATAAACTTTCACAAAGATTTTCTTTGAATAATAACACGATAATGGAACTCTGGAGGAAAAAAAAGATGTAATTTCAATTTATAGACGTTTATATTAACAGAGTTTAAGAAATGCATCTGTCACTTTTATCTACCAATGATGTTCTGCCATAATTAAGTACTTTACCACTGGCTGATTAAAGAAAAGTATCATCTAAAAACTCCCTAGATTTGATAGCACTGACAGTCAATATTGATTACTTGGCTGCCCATGTCATACCCAGGCATGGCTGCTGCTGTTACACATTCAGATCTTCCTGTTCCATACAATATCAGGTATTTTTCTTTCAAGTATCAATATGAGGAAATATATTTATATGAATCTATTACTCTTTCAGTATTCAAGGTTACTGATGCTATATAAGACCAGTCTCAGATACCTCCATATTTTTGAAGGACTCCAGTAAGAGCTTTTAGAGCAACTGATTGATTTCAATCAGCAATGACTTCTGCACCATCAACCTTGATTACCGATCAATATAAAAAAAGAAAAACCAAACCAAATGGAACAGAAAATCCCAGCTCTCATTCTTACTGGAAACATACAAAATGTGAAAAATGAAACCATAACCTATTAAAACAGAAGGCCTTTGATCTCACATCAATCAGCATCATATAAAATTATAAGCTGACAGCTTCAGACACTGAAAAAGGTATCAATTCCAGAACAGGTGCTAAGGTCGTCAGTGTGGCTTTTTGGAATGAAGTGTCCAGGTTCTAAAATCTGGTGACTTTAAAAGGAGTGGTAAGATTCCATTTTCTTTTGAAAAGAAAAGCTGTTTAACTTTAAATATTTAGTACTTTGTCTCCTTATTGCTAATTAAAAACTATGCTCAGTCACATAACATAATTTAAATGTTTTGAAAACTGTGCTCAGAAATAAGAGTCACCCACCCACCAACTGTTTCAGTCTCCCAGTTTACAAGGCCCATGACGCAGACGCTCAAGGTGCCCGATGCAAACCAGAGGCCTTTAAAGCCAGTGCGAGCTCAAGGTGCTTCTTTTTACCAGGTGCTTTTACATATTTCAATCAAACTGTTTATTCATTTTTCATGTTAGTTAATTTTCTCCCTCTGTATGATTTTTAAAATATTGTAACAGGTCGTAGGTCACAGTAATTTGAGGGGGTTGAAGTGGAAGAAGCTGATGTTGTGAAACACACAGCTAAGAACATTTAGACCATGAAATACAAAAGAACTGGAGAGGAATGTATAACATGACTTCTTTTGCAGATCTGCAGATTACCAAGGTCCTAAATTAAAGCCAGCCAACTCCATGGCACATATTTTGAGTTAGGGAAAAGAATGGGGTAAGATATGATGATCATGATGACTACATAAGAGGGAAAAGAATACGGGGAGAAGATACCCCCAGTATGGTAAGAAATGGCTATCTTTACTTTTTACCATACCACAGTACATAAACAACCTTTAAATAACTCCCATACAAATATAATCTATTCCTAAAACACTGGGGTGGGGTGGGGTAGGGAGGCGGCCCCTGAAAGGAAAAAAAAATTTTTTTAAAGTTTTCCCTAAAAATCAGTTATGCTTTTAGAGTTAATCAAAATTAATGGCAAGTTAGTAAAAATTTTGCAAGTGTACTGCAGACCTCCAAGTACATATCAATCAAATACTCTGCACAAAAACTTCAGGAAAATGGTACACTTAATATTCAACAGCAAAATGTTCAGCAAAGCCATGCTAAGAACTGCAGCATCTTGAAAAGCACGGATGAATTGCGTTTTTTCCAAAAAGACAGAAACAAAAAATGGAATAAGAAAAAGACTAATGTTATGAGTAACTCTGAGGATAAACCAAAACTGTCACTGAGGGATTTTGCAGATGATAAAGCAGTATCATTCACTGTCCAAGACCTTACTTGCTGGTACAGTTGGGGTCTTAGCGCCGAGTTCTCAATCATTGTGTGAACCATGGTGATAATAGGTTCATTTTCTTTCATCTATTTCAAATCAGGAGGAGCATACAGCAAACATCAGTTTACAGCATAGCTAGATTTGAAAGACGACACTGTAAATATAGCCTCTACTTTAATATCTTCCTAATAGTGCAGTTGTTTACATATTATCCCAAGGTTGCATAGAATCAACTTAATATAAACCATTTCAAACAAGTATTAAATGCTATGAAATACTTCCAAGGTTATAAAAAAGATTACTAGTTGCAATAAAGGTTTTACTTTATAAACATAACCAATATTGTCAATTAATGAATATTCCTATATATACTAGAATAGATAATAAAAGCATCAAGATTCAAGGGATAAACTAAAGGGCGACAACCTATAAACTTCAAAGGAGAAAAATGGCATGACTTAATCAATTACTTATATAGTAAAAAAAGAGCTTAAAATGATATTCAGTTCTTTATAAGGTTATTCAGAAAAATTTTAGTTCTCTACAAATAATATAGTAATATATCTTGTCACTTAGACAACCACACATTTTATTAATCTTGATAGACATTTATATATATACTCTATTTTGGATTTTCTCAAAGTATAACACTGTCTGTAGAATGATTTCAAAGACATGCAAACTAAAATTTATTCAGCAAAGACTAAGTGAATCTCCCTAGCTCCTTAAAAGGCTGAAACCATGTTTCACATTTCCAGCTATATTGTACTTAATTACTGCCTCTAGAAAAATATTTATTTTAGCAGGCTCTGGACTCAAGAATTAAAGCATTCAAAAGACAGTTTTATATATATATATATATATATATACATATATATATATATATATATGTATATGTATATATATGGTAAAAGGCCAACAAAGTTTGTACCATTTGTAAGCAGACAAGTCTGTTTATAATTGCAATTTGTAACAGTTTATATAATTTTCATCCCCCATATTATAGAAAATAAGCATTTCTATCATGGTTAACAAATGCTACTTTACTGATTTAGCTAAATCTGCAACAAAAATTTACTAATATTAAGATTAAATGCACAAGTAAAAATTAAATCTTGAAAACTTTATACCTAGACATTTTTATTTTCAGTCTAGTTACCAATGTTTCATGTCAATAATAACCTGTTTTGGTTGTTAAATAAGAAACCTCCTGTGACTGGTTTAATCTACTTTTAAAAAGTTTTATTCAAGGTAAGTAATTTGTTTTTAAATCTACACATTTACTTATTAGTTAAACTCAAACTTCTTTTTTCCCCCAATGTTATCCAATAAGGGACCAAGGCATTTATACGTGACATCTCATGCACACAGGTAAGAGCTGTGCTGATATGCAGTATAGGAAAAAATTTTACAGTGTTGGAAAGTAACATAAAGAGACAACTATAGATATAAATTTTTCTTTAGCAGAAAAAAAACGTTTATTACAGAAATTTAAGACCTCTTTATATTTTAAAGTTTATGTTTTAAAGGAACACTGGTTATTTTCTCTTAACCAAATGTTGATCTTGGAACAGTGTAACTGCCTTTGGTTTTGGCTCAGTCATTTGACTGCATTGATACATACTTTGTATAACATAGGTAGCTTAAGTCTCTCTTCATTTTTAGTATTATTTAATTTTGACTTTCAAAGCAATCTCATCTATACTTGCTACTTGTCAATAGCATGCCATGAAAATTAGACAGAAGAGTACTTGACTCACAGGTTGGGGGGTTGGGGGGAGGTGGTAGAGGGCTGGGGTTTGAAAGAAGGTCGGGAGCATATGAATATTTAAGAAATAATACAGGTCAGAGAATATCCAAATGTAAAAGTCACTCAAGGTCAAACTGAAACTGCCATGGAGTCTCGGAAATCTGGCATTACGAAGAGGCCACTGTCAAAGGGCTAGTTCTGCCAATATGGCGGCTCCCACCTTTAAGTGGAGCAGATCAATGACTAGTGTTCAGCATCTAGGCCTGTGGAATTTACTTGAAATGTATTTATAAAGGGAGAAGAGACAGTATGATTTCTGCAGAAGGGTAATCAAGCCTGATTTATTTAGTGGAATACTTTGAGAGGGTAAATATGCATGTTATAGAGGGAAGCCACGTTTGTGATTTAAAAATGACTCTGTTTAATTCACCTGTCAAAGATCATTAAATATTAAGTCACTGAGAAGGATCTTGCAAGAAAACACTGACTTAGGAACAGAAAAACTAAAAAAATACTGAGAGTAAAAATAACATTAAAAAAAGATTAAATTTTAAAAATTGAAGTATAGTTAATTTACAGTATTATATTATTTTCAGGTGTGCAACGATCATTCAGTATTTTTATAGCTTTTACCCCATTTAAAGTTATTATAAAATATTAGCTATATTCCTTATGCTGTACAATATATCCATGTAGGTTATTTATTTTATACATAGTAGTTTGTACCTCTTAATCCCCTACCTCTATCTTGCCCCTCCCCACTCCTGTCTTCCCACTGGTAGCTACTAGTTTGTTCTCTACATCTGTGAGACTGTTTCTGTTTTGTTATATTCACTTGTTTTATTTTTTAGATTCCACATGTAAGTGATAACATGGAGTATCTGTCTTTCTCTAACAAAAAATAACATTCAAAGTGTACAGAGTGTCTCAGAGATCACTTCTGGAACTGACTGTTTTTCATTATGAAAAATTTCAAATGTATATATCAAATCCTAGAATATTAAAATTAGAAGGCATCTTTGGAAAGTGACAATTTAGTAAAGCAAAGAAATGAAAAATGTTAGCAGTAATTATTTTAAATTGTGCGACCGGATCATTATTTTTTTTTCTCTATACTTCTCTACATTTCCCAAATTTTCTCCACTGAATAGATACTGCTTTTCTCATTAAAAAAAAATGTTATTAGAGAGTCAAGGATAAAAATATATAAATACCAAATAAACTAGATTAATGGAACAACTATATCCTCTGGCAAACACCCCTTGGTGACACAAAGAGGCTAAGAAAAAATTTTAGCACATGTGTTTGTATCATGTTCAAAGCTGTTGGAGTCCTTTAGTGCAGCGAGGCCCTGATCTAGAGAACTGTTCTCATAACCTTTAATCTGCCTTATGAGTCTGTATCCACATCAGAAATTGACTGAAGAAACGTTAACTAACTGAAAAAAGTAAGCTGCCCCAATGCATTTGTAAATACCTATGACTATTTTATTAATATCTTTTTTCCTTTTTATTACTGGCTACTTCAGAAATCAAAGCTCAAGCTTATTTCAACCAGTGGTTCTTAACCCAGAATCACTTGAGGAACTTGAAAAGAACAGAGGCCCTGATTCCCAGATAATTATAATGCGCAACTTGAAAATCTCTGATGTAGACAATACCATTAAAACATGAAGGTGACAGGCTGGTCTAAAGATTCCTTTTGGCAGAAGTAACTACAATGTTCTTTCTCAAGGTGTTGAAGTGAGTCAAATGTAATCTGATAACAGCGAACGTTCTTCAGCTTACATACTCCTTGGGAATCTCATTTTCCTCAAGTCAGAGAGATGGGATAAGTCTATCTGCAGACAGAAGCAGCAGAACTATTTCAGAATTGCCCTGGGCACCACAGGCACCTGACCCAGGGCTGTTAGGACGACTGGGCTTGTAAGAAAAATCTGCACAGGGGAGTGGTCCTGTATGTGGTGGCACTCTCCTTGCACGTGGCATGCAACAGCTGAGGCCAGCTAAACACAGTACTCAGGACCCCACACAATGGGAGTTCGGTCCGCATTAAACAATTTCAATGATCTGCCTGAAATCTGACTCTTTCCAGGTTTACTGAATTGGAAATACTAGATCTGCTTTCTCTCCAAATAGATCCTAGAAATAGGCTAGTGATTTCTCTCACTAAATCACCTCTGAAATATCTCTATCTATCTATGTATCTATCTATCTATCTTATTGAAGTATAGTTGATTTGCAATGTTGTGTTAGTTTCTGCTGTTTAGCAAAGTGATTCAGTTATACATATACATATACATTCTTTTTATATTCTTTTCCATGATGGTTTATCACAGGATACTGAATATAGTTCCCTGTGCTGTACAGTGGACCCTGGTTGTTTATCCATCCTCTATGTAACAGTTTGCATCTGCTAACCCTAAATTCCCACTTCACCCCTCTCCCACCCTCCTCCCCCTTGGCAACCACAAGTCTGTTCTCTATGTCTGTGAGTCTGTTTCGTAGACAGGTTCATTTGTTTCATGAAATATCTGTATTTTAAAACTTAGAAACTGATCATCTCTGAAATTTACACTGAAACAGCACATTCTATCTGGCTTTTGCTACCTAAACTTTATACAACAGCTTTTGAATTAAAGCAGTAAAATATGACTCCCCACTCCCCCACACCAAATACATAATGCTCCATGAGCACCTCAGAATTTCATGCTCAAGTTCTTAAAAAAAAGGACTATCTAGCAATTCTCTTCTGGTTTGACTACTACAAAATCCTAGGCAGCATTAAGGCACTGCTGCGAATAGCTAATGTATTTTTGTTTTAAGGAATCAGAGCAAGAGAAAGACTAATTAGTACTTGGGGGATGTTTAATAATTTACTTGAAAATGAGTTAAATGCTTCGCTTCCTGCTTTAATTCCTTCTTTGAACTAAATGGTAATACAGGTTTAGTTTCCAATTAATTGCTAAATTATAAAGCTATTATAAAAGGTCCACTATTTTATAATAATAAAAATGAGAATGTATGAATTGGGGATGACACTATTTTCATAATTAACTTCAGCAATAAATAAGAAAACCTAAGTGGAACTATCTTGGAAATACACTTAGGCAATGCCAATACATTTCTGTTTACAACAAAAAGACATATTTTTACTTGAAATTTGGAAGTCCAAATGTTTACAAAAACCACCTAGAAAATGAGATACTTAACTCTAGCCTCTTTCTGAGGTTTGAGGTATGTTGGGCTAGTATGAATACAGAGCATCCTTTGATGTTACTGTTTAGAAATATCTTGATTTAAAAACCCATCACCAAAAAACTTACTCAACACAATTCTATGCCACCGCATCATAGCTGGCAGGATCTTGAGCGGAACTTCACAACTGACACCTGCGGGCTGGGAACGGGTTCCAGGTGTCTGGAGTTGGGGGCCACCTCAGTCCTCAGAGGGCCTAACATGCTCCCAACAGCACGGCCTCAAGTTTCTGTCAAGGTGCGCACACCAACTGTCACTTTTCTATGTGGGCCATGCAGGAAAAAGGTTAGAAAGCACTAAGATAGTGTTTTATGTTTCAAAAAAGACCCCAGATGTCTCCTCTTTCTTTGGCGTTCCTTGTCATTATTTATCTCAGTAGTTCTCAAACCTGACTGAGGAGAAAAAATAAATCACCTGTGGAGTTTTCGAAACAGTCAGGGTTGAGTGGGCTCTGGCAACTCTCACTGGGGGCTGGGGGGCAGACAGCCTTGAGAATTGTACTTTGTTTTTGTCTCTCTAAAGATCCGCTGGTAGGTCTGACAGGAAATCCGGCTTGAGAACGATGGTCCTATCCTGGCACTAACTGAACTCATTGAGGACCGATTCAACCGTCACCAATAAGGAATTCTTCGAGGTCTTGATGAGCTGGTACTAAATGTTGGTCAAGGATACCTGTGCAACTATCAAAAGATGAAAAATTGCAAACTGATGATCTAAACACAAGTATAGTGCATGTAGACTAAAATAGTCTTGTCTTTGTATGAAATACAGCATTAAGAGACTTAAGCCCCTTAAAAAAATCAACTGAATCTCCTTATTAATAATATTAGTGGACTCAGCAGAATCACGGGGTGGGGGGCCGGGGTGTTATTACGAATCCAATTTCCAGTTGCCAGTTGTTCTATTATCCTAGCAACTTCTAATATCCGTTTCAAAGTCTCTATCTCTACAGAAATTGGACCAGCTAGGAATGCAGAAGGAACAGGATATTGTAAGTTATGAGATAAATGCTCCAGAATAATTTTTAGGGGGAGGGGCGGGAAGGAGAAAGACGAGCAGTGAGCAAAGCCAGGACAATCATTCATATAATTTATCCTTGGGAAGATTAATTTCCCAATCCCCCTTTGGGTATAAGAAGTGGTTAAGTAGTGGCTTAATTGCTATTTATTTATTTGGCCGCGTGGCATGCGGGCTCCTAGTTCCCCGACCCTCCTGCACTGGAAGCGCAGAGTCCTAACCACTGGACCGCCAGGGAAGTCCCTTAACTGCTCTTTGAAAAGTTTACATAATGATTCACCTAGAATAGCACTGTCCAACAGAACTTTCTATGATGATGGAAATGTTCTCCATTAGCGTAGTCCAACATGCCACACCAATGACTCCTCAGCCCCTGAAATGTGGCCCGTGTGACGGAGAAAATGAATCTTATTTTTATAAAAGTGTAACCTACTTAAGTAGCCACATATGGCTAGTGGCTATTATACTGGATTGTAAGTCTAGAAATTCTAGACCAGTAAAGTAAGTATAATTTCCCCGTAGATTTGGATCTCATTCCCATAAGGGAAAACATCTGCTCAAGCTCTGTCAAGTAAATGAGTTTCCTTGAGTCTGAATTCTGCGGTAACAGCTTCCTCCCTCTTTTGGGGGCGGAGGCAAGAAGTCTGGATGATTTCTATCCGCCCTACAGAGCTTTTGTCCTTCACTGATAACCCATTTCTGTGCTGTCATTTTCCATTTAAATGGAAAATGGATTTTTCCTGAGTTCTTAAAGACATCTTAGAAAAAGAATTTTTAAGTTGGGAATCTGTCTTAACAATAGCCAAAAACCCTGATAGCCTAATCACTGAAGAATCCATCTCTCAAGAATGTCCTCCTGTGTCTAGATCAATAAACTTTTAAGATGTGTGGCAAAAATAAAAGGCTAAAGAATTTGACATGCCCAGGGTGAAGCTGTGAGGAATGCAGGGGCCTTTGTAAACAGGTCATTTGGATAATGACAATGTAAATGCCTTCCACTCTCATTCCAGGCACTTCTGAAAGTCCGAGAACCTGAGATTGAAGGGTATGACTACCTATAGAAACCACGCATTGTTTAACAGGAAGCAGGAAAATCTGAAGTGACTTTTTAAATAGAAGAATGTAAATAAGTCTCTTTATAGCCGATGGGGCAAAGTATGGAGGTCTATTTCTTTGGAAATTTTAAAGCAATCAGAACAAACTCTTCTGTGCTATATATGGTTTCTAAAGGTAAAACTTTGGGAAAGTATTAATATTATATGTATTCAGAAAAATCAATGGTAGTTAAAATGATGTAGCTAGACCATACAACATATCCTTTTTCTTCAAGGGAGAAAGACAGATTAAAAATAAAGAAAGAAAAAGAAAAAACAAATTGCGACACTAACACATGAGTCAAATGTATCTGACATTTCCTTAAAAGAAAAGAAGGGGGAAAAAAAAGAGCATTTCTAGACTGACTGATGCTGTAAGCACTGGCTTCAGGAATAAGGTCCATTTATTGAGAAATATGAAAACACCCCTAATCCAGCAGAACAAAAGGAGGGCAATCTCTATACACAACCTTATTTAAATTGCTGAAGTTTTTAAGCCACCATTTTGAGGTATATACCTGTGGTATATTTTGAAGGCAACTTTTAAGGTCTAGGCTAATGTCTTTCCAAATAATTTACATATATAATTTACTTACCGTGAGTTTCATCCTTTTTCACCTACGAGTCTCAACAATTAAAAAAAAATTAAAATCCTTTTGACTACAGGATACATTTTATAGATCTGATTTTTACTTCAGTGGCTTAAATCTGTTTTCCTTGATTAATGACGGTTTATTTTTTTAAACAATTGTTCCTTTAACTTTAAGTAATGTATTATCTGATGCCATCAGATAATACATCCCCAGGCAACTGAAAATATTAAAAAAGCTCAAAATCCATTTTGTAAAAATGCTTTATTGTGGAAATAAATATTGTGTTTGAAATGGTCATATATTTCTCTTCTTTGCAAGCATTTTGTAAAACTATACCATAAAACAATACTATTTTAAAGGGACAAAACATTCCGAAAGTGAAAATCTTACATCTCTGTTAGCTAAAAAAAAGTATTTGTTCTGGCCAATGGGTAAATCTACTAGAAAAATATATTTGAGCTTTAAATCAAAAGTAAAATATCTTCTAGATACAGGATCTGGGTTTTATTAATAGCAATTGTATTCTTACTGAGTTAAAATTGGCACTGAGTAGCAGAATTCCTACCATTAATTCAAAGATTTATCAGCTTATGTTTTAACTACATAATCACATCCTTAGGTTGATCCCAGAAATGACTTTGGCATTTATGCTCAACTTTATTTCCTTCCTGAGCTTTGAAAATCATTTACAATTCTACTTTGCAAGCTCTAACATCCTGCCTGACACTGAGCTCCATAAATCTCTGCTGAATGAACTTTCTGAAAAAATACATTAAAATAAGACAGAAGCAAACAAAAGCCACAATAATTGGCTTATAAAAAATATCTGCTTTTGTAAATAAACTGTGGAACTGTAGAAATATTATGCATTTTAGGAGGGGTGGGGAAATCTTGTTTTCATTTTCCTATCTTGTTAGATAGAATAACCAGTTATATAACCAAGAGCTGATATTCTTCAGGTAACAAAGATCAGCAACCTGAAATAGAACTATTCTATAGGTACAAGAACAACTCCTGATTTTGAAGGAAGAATAGATTAAAAAAAAAAAAAGAAAGAAAGAAAACTCATTAATACAAGGTATTCATCCTAGCTTTGTGATTTTGGACAAGTCATTCAACGTGACTGGGGATAAAAGTAACTGGCCACATGCTGCAGAGGCAAGTATTAGAAGCAGATGGGACACGGTATATAACAGCACTTTGCAAACTGTGAAGTGATACTTAAGCTATTAGGATGGACAGACGCTGGGCAGGTGCACATTGTAGAGAATGGGGGTGCTTCTGTAGTATCTGAGAAACGATGAGGTGCTGGCTGGAGAAGAGGGTTTATGGGGGAGGAAGTGTTTCACAGGTTGGTAGGGGGTGGTGGTGATGAAATGAGGGCTTGAGTGACAAACCAAAAAGAGACTTTATTTTGTAGGGAACCGGGAGTTTGAAGTTTCCTGAGTTAGTCGAAAGACAATGAGGCAGGTGCTTTGAGTATTGCCAGGATTTGTTGACTAAATGGTAACGAGGAGCTAGTACGTGGAAGGTGTTTTGGTGGCTTCTATGATCCTGACTAAACACCATGCAGATATTATGTATCAGCTAAAGTAAAATCTGTTCGGATGGTTCTACAGAATTGCATGATTTTCCTGTTTTCAGTAAAAGTGTTTTGAAAGTACTTTTAACTCCAGTTTCAAGGTATTGTTAGCTTTAACATGAGTTGGTGGTGGGCACATGAAATACTAGGAGAACGTAATACAACTCCAGGAGGCTGGATGACTTAATTCTGCCATTTTTATAAATCTGTAGAATCTCCACACTCAGAGTGGTGTAACAGCAGGCAGGGTGCCAAGGACCATCACACTGGGGGTCCTTCCAGGTAGCCTGCCAGTTGTTTTTGTTTTCATCCACCAGGCTGTGAGAGGCTGTCCGAGCCATAGCTGGAGGAGACTTTCCTCTTTTCCCACTTTATGTTCTAGGTCTAAGCAAACAGCTAAAGAAAGGTCCTACTCCTTCTCAAAGTCCATCAAGCTCTTCCCCAAGGAGGATGTGTTCAATAAATGTCTGTTACATCAATGGGGTTAAAGGTGACCAATATTTTGAACCACTTCTACTTTCAGTTTTTTGGTCAGGGAATTGAGGGATCAGATAACAACCTTAATTTTGGACACGCTGGAGATGTACTGAAGGCAGAACTTCCAAATGGAGATCTCCATGAGCAACTATAACTACGTAACGGAAACTGCAGTGAGAGGTGTTTTAGATGCCTTTTGGGCCCCTCTCCACATCTTCGGTTTCAGGTCTTGCTGGGTGTATGGGAACCCACTGGGTGCTCATGTATGCATAACCTCAGTGTGCTAGAGAGTTAGTCTCAAGGGACAACCCTTGGTCAGTGGAAGATGGGAGTGAGTACTCTTCTCTAGTTCAGCTGGGTTTCTATTTGTTTGTCAACAAGTATCAGATGAGGCCCCAGTTGCCTATGGCAGTTGATAGTATACAGTCTCACTCTCTTTACTCCTGTACCTTGGAATCACCTCCCAAAGTAAACTTCCTGAAAACAAGCCCACATCAAGGAAGCCCACATCACAGGCTCTGCTTTCTGGGAGAAACCCAGGGGCTAGAGATGAAAAGTAACAAAGAGACAACTAGTAAAATAATGAGTAGATGAATGTTCAGATGAGAGAACACCAAGAAACAGGGCACTTCCCCAGTTAGGGTTGAGAGGGGTGAAAACAGTTATCAAGAAGGGCCAGATGAACCACTGGTAAGAAATAGAAGAACCATGATAATAATGGATAAGCATCCGATAGGCCGAGAGATCAGAGTATTGACACACATGTATTAAATCTTTCCACTTTCTAAATTTTAATCTACCCACTGTCCATTTATTTACATTCTGCCATTATGATGTCGTATCCTGATTAAGAATTTTCTGTGTCATCTCCCTCTCCCACTTCTATGATCAAATATACAGAGGAAGGGAGAGACGGAAAAAGAAAAAAGGAGGAACGGTGTGTGAGAGACAGAGAGAGAGAGAGAGAGACAGGAATGCTCTGAACAGCACGGCAAAAGAAAATACAGATATTCTACACTATGTAACTAGTTTGGGTTAGTAAGTGTTAAATAATATTCTTTCAATTTTCCAGTTTCCTTAGTTTGCTTTTTTCAAATGCCTTTTCTATATCCCCTAGAAACATTACCTCCTGTAGCTCTCAGTCATCCCTAAAAATAGAAGCTCTAAGACTCCTTCAAATATTAGAGAAAATGGGATCTTGCTTAATAGCTCAATAGAAATGAGGTTGCTGAATGGACAACAATGAAAGCCATCAAGAATCTTTTCAATCATCTTGTTAGCAATTCTTCCCTTATAGGGAAGCTGTCTTTCATGAACACAAAGAACAAAAGGCAAGAAAGTACTGATTTTTACCTTGAATGGTTTCAGTACCAATTACATACACCCAGTTAACTGTTCCTTTTTGCATTTCCCTTGGCATAAGTATGTTTAAAAGTGGTCAGAGTTCCTGTTTTTACATTGTGGTTTCTTGAAAGGATACAGAAAGCATGCTGATGAGCAATGTCCACAGCAACCAGTAATATTAATAGAATATCAGACTTCTTCCAAAAGTCACTAGTAGTTTTAGCTCACGGCTCATAAAATATTAATCTTTATAAAAGAATTACATTATAAAACCTGAATGCTACTACAAAACTTTTGCAAATTAGAAACTTCAGCTAACTCTTCAAGATGTTTTAGAGGTTAGTATGATCAAAAATGACTCTTCTCCTCACAAGCGTTTGCTCATACTTTAAAAAAATGTGCTGATAAAAGAAGGATTGAGCTATTGACTTGCTAACCTTCAACATTTTCATGCAACAAGAACACCACAGGTATGATTGAGCTGTACTTTTCCTTTCTTGTACTATGGCAAACTGGTTTGTTATGAGAAACTTCCAGCTTTTCCATGAAAATTTGAGGATAAGGTCCTTTAGCCATCTGGTTTAAAGAATATACCATTTGATGCTAAATTCAGAAATCACTTAGGTATGTTCCATGCTGGTGGGGTGGGGGTGGGGGGAAGACAGCTCCAGCTGGGTAGGGGCAAATGAATTTCATAAAATTATGGTAGCAGAGTCATATTCTTTCCACAAAGAACTTCTGGCAATCCCCAACACAGGTGTGACTGACTGAGGGATGTCCCTTCCTTTCCCGTTCTCATGCAGCTGTTTCTGATGCAGTTAACTACAGTGACTCTTGAAGGGACAGGGGTAAAGGCAGAATGTCATAATTTTAAGGGCCATTTGTGAAAGCACATTCGATGTTACCATTTTATGTTTAAAAAATGAAAAAAATATCTGCTGCAGTAACAGCACAAGCAAAGCTCACAACTGTAGGAGTCAAACTCCATTTATTGTATCAGGTTTTCTGTAACGGGGAGGCTGGCTACTGGACTGTTTAATCATACTGGTGGCTGGGGAGACGAGGAGGAGGAGAGAAGAGGGAGAAGAGGGCTGGTATATGCTCAAGATTACCCACCAGGGGGCAGCGTGCTTGCAAAAGGCCTGTGAAGGGCTGCTGCAAGTCTCTAGATCCTTCGGTCCATCCCTACCTATACATTTCTTCATCTCGGTTCTTAAGCGTCTCATTTTCCGTTACCATGGCCTACATGGAAAGCTGGCAGAAATTTCCTCATAACTGCTCTTCAATCACTAACAGAAAAAGAAAGAAAAAGCAAGTGAGGAAGAAAGAAACAAATGGAGGGAAGAAGATGGATGAAGGGATGGGAACATGGCCTGATCTCCCCCAATCCTATTAATCCTCCCTTTACGACTGATCGAAGAAGCTCCAGCCCCAGCTCCGCCTCTTCATCGACAGAGGCCTTGCCTAGTCCTCTCTCCTGGGCTCCTGCTCTAGTTTCTACGAGCCTAGGTTCATTCCTTTGCTCAATACAACCAGTCCTGGTCTAGACTACAGGAGCCGAGAACTAGACACCGGAGGAAATCCTCGTGAGGGACGGGAGTAAGAAAATGAAGCCCCTACTCGCCATGTTAGACCTGCCCCAGCTGAACAGCAGGCGGTTGATAACAGTCAGCTTCTATGGGGACCTGTTACGCCAGCTTCACACAGATGATTTGCACGTGGCTCCACGAAATATTAGGAACTCCTAGTCATCAGATACATGTTCAGCAGGGTCATATAGCTCTAAAACTCATGCTCAATCTGCCCTGTTCTGAGAAGAAAAGAAAATATATCAAGACAGTCTCTTTTCCCTCACCGCCAAAGAACGGCAACAGGACACCCCATTCTTCAGGAAGGGGATGCCCTTACAACTGCTGATAATCTCGAATTTACTCCAACTTCCTGGCCAGTACAGTGTGGTCACTGCAAGATTGCACTTATGGCCTTTCCCCCCGTCCTATATTCTGGTAGTAGAGGAATGAACGAGGGAAAAGACAATGTCAAATCCATTCCAGAGGTATACTGTAGGATGAAATTTCCAAGTCTCACTTAAACGGTACCCAAAAGCTTCTCTAATGTTCAGTGATGACTAAGCTAAATGAGAAGAAAGTGAGTTACTGATATATTATGTATTTATTCATTTTTGAAATAGAACCTGGATGAGGTTCATAAAGTACCCAGTTAGGATTATTATACTTTCACAGGTTATACTTTGGGGCTTTATCTTAAAATTCATAAAAATGACAAACCTAGGCTCATCTTAAGAAATGTAGACATTGATTAGTCTACTAACTGGGCTATAAAAACATAAACAAACTGTAATAGCGTACTTCAGAGTAAAACAAAAAGAAGAAAATTCTACCATATAATTAGTATAGCTTTTGTTATTTTTTAAAACACTTCAGTAAATGACTTGTCCTCATGACGGTGATATGGCACCAGAAGTCAAGAGTTTTCGACTGACTGTATAATATGTAAATCTGTTCAGAATTTCAGACAAGGCATTTTTATTTGTTATAATATCAGAAATGAATTTACCTCTGAAGTAACTCAGAGACTACCCTTTGGTTCTATTTTTCATGAATAGTGATAGGCATTAAGAGAATTTAAATCAATTAAATATTGGCCTTAGGTTATTCTGATGATTTATTTGAGCAAGCAGAATAAGTGTTGAAAGAGTATCAATTAGTACATGTTCTCTTGGTATGATATACAGCTCTATAAAATGTGACCAGAGCCTCTGACTTTCAGGTTTTAAAATCTACTTTCAAATTTATAATTATATAAAACTCGTGAATCAGTTTATAAACCCAGGCAACCAATAATGCCCATAAAAATACACCTGGTCACCTAGAATCGGCTACTGGCAGTAACAAGATTAAAAGCTGGAAATGTTTGAGCTGAGTGAAAAATTTCATTAAAATTCAAAATTACCAAGAATTCTTCCTACATAACTTAATAACCTTACTACTGATGTAAAATACAGGACAGTTCAAAGGTAACTATTTCATTTATATTAAATGCAATTATTTGAAACCATAAAATTTTTTGAGTTATTTAAAGAGAGATTTTTCTTTAGGAAACCTTAAGGATGTACACATTTAGGCATATCTGAGTTTCTGGGCAAAGCCCTCACCATGTTTTTTATGCACTGTCTAATTATTATCTAAAAATGGTCCAATTTTTGCCATCAGAAATAGTCTTATTTCAATGCAAATCATCATTTAAACAAATTCTACAATTCTTCTCATTATCACAAAATTTTAAAAGTGGAAAAATATAACTATTTTGGGATCTAATATAAGAAAAAGGTGAGTTCCTGGAAAAGCTCTGCTGACATGTTGACAGAACAGAGAGGATCGATACAAAGTTGAGATTTTTATTTTAATTAATTAATTAATTAATTAAAAGACAACACACATTTATTCTCTTATACTTCTGGAGGCTAGAAGTCTGAAATCATCTCAGTGGGCCAAAACCAGAGTGCGGGCAGGGCCATGTTCCCTTCAGAGGCTCTAGGGGAGATGCCATTTCCTTGCCTTTTCCACCTTCTAGAGTGGCACTCCTTAGCGCGTCGCCTAAAAGTTGAGATTGTGGAAGTCACCTTGCCAACAGAGCAAAGGATGGGAACAGAAGCCTCAACTGGATCTGGGCCACTAAGGCCGAGGGAAGAAACGGCTCAAGCCGGGAAAGGGAGGTGAGGAGAGGCATCATCTTAGCAAATGGTGGTCTTTTCGATATATTTACCTGTCCTTTCCCAAGAGCTGCTCAAGTTCTATGTGTCTGCAATGACCGTTTTGATTTGTTGAGGTGAGCAGTAAATTAACAATAAATTAATAAACCACTAAGTTTATTTCCAGAGATTCTAGGTAACTTCAGAGTCACATTCACTTCGTTGTTTTAAACCCTAATTTTTGTAATATCCCATTATTTGTCAGAACGATCTCTAGCTTTATAGACAGAGGTGCTTTTAAGAAAGTTATTCCCCATGTATCTTAGAAGCTTTCTGGCGGTGTGGAATTTTGAGGGAAGGCTTATCTTACTATTTTGTTGGCAAACATGTCTTTATTAGATTGTATAATGTACACTGTGGCTAAATTTAATAGCACCAGTCTCTGAAGTGAAGACTAGACTTTGGACTCATGAAATGCTGATTTCTAAAGCATTCCAATAGGCAAAACTATGATGAAAACATTTTGTGGGAAAATAAATTACAAATTAACAAAAGCATATTTCTTTTAAAAATTAAAAGAAAAATGATTGAACATCTTCTCAAGGGTTATCCTAATGCAAAATCCCTCTTTAAATATAACTAATTTAAAGCAGTACATTATTATTTTGTTTCAAACAGGGCAAATATAAATATGTAAATACTGTCTTACAGCATTTTCCGAAGTAACCTCTTTCATTTGATAAAATATTCAAGTTTGAACATTCTGAAAACAAGCTAAAGCAAATCCCAGCTTAATTTATATGCAAGAAGAAAGCATTCACTAGAAGAAATTTTATGTTTAAGAACATATAAAAAATCCTCATCAAATTAAAATTAAATATTAACAGGGAAGTTCACAAACGCCAACATTCAGGAGTGTCAGTCCTTGTTCATCAACTTCCACTCACTTTTCAACATTTACCCATCGGTCAACCTCCGCTTTGGGAATACAGAGAGCACCACACCCACCTCCTCCTGGCCTTCAACAAGGCATTCACAGCTGGGTGCCTATTTCTTTAATTAGGTCACCTCCAAGCTGATACAAGCCAAAAAGTACAAGTATTCTTGGGATAAGAAAAAAGAAATCTAGAGAATCCAGGCTCTCAATTTCCGGAGACCTGGTATTTGTATCCCACCTCATCTCCACAACTGTCCTTTGTAACCTGCTTATTCTGGTATTCCTGAATCCCCCTGGTGAGGGGTGTCTCTCAGTCTGCCTCTTGTAAAAGTTACACTATTAACGCAAAATGACTGAAATATCTGAGTAGCCCGAAAATTGTACTACATTGAACACATTAAAACATAAGGAATGATAAGTAAGAAAAAGTCTTCAAGGCCCACCTGATGATCCAAATATATGGTGTTCCTTTGAAGGTGATGTGAAAGGATTTCATTCTAGTAGGCATCAATCAAGGTACAAACGGACAGAGAAAGAGGGTGCGGAATTCATGAAAAGGTCAATTTTGAAACAGGGAAAACAGGTAGTTTGTCACAACCTATATTATACCACAGCACACAACGACTTCCACACACATGCTCCCCTGTAAACGGCACAGATGGTGCATTCAATGATTATAAATTACACTTAGTTTTGTAAGAAATTAAGTAGACATGCATATAAGCTGAAACATTAAGCAGAAAAATCCTTCAAATGCCTTTAGCAGACTCAAGGTTAGAAGCTTTACATGTTAATTCTTTTCTGCAATATGTTACTACTTCTTTGGATGTTTCTCATATAACCAGAGGCTATTAAACCCTTTGAGAAATGTTTACGTGTGTTCATTTTAAAAATCAAGAACACACGAAATTAATCTTTGACATTTAAAAGGCAGTACTATTAAAACGCTAATCACTTCTCAACTTACTGCTTTATGGGGAACGACGGGACTCTTCAATATCTGTTTTACCGGAGGTGGAAGTTAGTGTTTGAGGAATGACAGTAGTAGTCTGAAGTCTGCATGCATTTCCTCCCTCACAACCAAAAGCTGGTGGGTGAGTGGGTGGGTGGAAGGCTACGAAGAAATGCAGCCAACCCACGTCTTCCTTTAATAACGTATAACCAAGGGAATTCTCAAAGGGTCAATAGGAGATCCCGATGTCGTCGCCGCAGTGGTGGGATGGGCTCATGCTCACGGGAATGACGCTGATCAAACCGATTAATAATGAACGGCTCAGCGTGAGTGACAAGAGCAGACACACAGACACATCTCTCCATAGCTGACCTTTGGGCTGTGCGCCTCGAGCTTTAGCTGCATGAGCTGTGCTAACGTGTGCTCCCGGATACTACTCAGTTCCGCTTGCTGCCGTCTCAGCTTTATAAGCAGCAGCGTAAGCTCCTCTGGCTGAAGGAGTACAATTTAAGAATCCAAACAGTGGAAAACAGATTAATTGTGGTCTTAAGTGACAGATATTAAACCAAGATTTCTTGGCAAGTTTCCTCTTATGGTTGACATCAAACATAGTGCCTAGGCGCTATGATGATAGGTCATACATAAATGCATAGATATCTAGAGAAATAGAAGGAACAGTATTACTTGGTAAGATACAGCAAAACAACAGTCTATTAAGGCATTTTCTCAGAACTCATGAGAGAATATTTAAATCTTAAGTATAAAAAAGTGCAATGCCAAAAAAACCCCCACCATTATAAAGGTTTGTACATGAGAGCTATTATTAAAATATATTTTAATGAGATGTTTAAAAATGACACCTAAGACTTTTATAGCAATAGAACAATACCTGCATGCCCAACACTCTATCTTAGAGAACGGAAGGTTAACAAAAAGAATTAAAATTCATGTAAAACTTGGATGACATCTTCACATCATTAAGCTCAGTCAGTACCTGAGATCCATTAAACTGCTTCCCAGTTATATTTTTAAATGTCACTGTTAGTGTTTTCACAGGATATTTTATATTGACCAAAAGACCAGTTTTTATTTTTAAGGAAGAAAAAAATGTATTTACTACACACAGAAAGCTTCCATGTGTGCATAAACCCTCCTTCCACCCTTGGCAGAGAGCAGAGAACCTTTTGGTTCCTGATTGGTTACTCTGATCTCTGAGGGGAATAAACTTTCAAAGGTAGATACAATTCCTTAACAGGACACTCCGATATATTTTTTTTCGTTAGAAATGCGGTAAAGTATGGCCATTGGCAGTCTCACAGGCCATAAAATATCATTCGGTGTTTGACTGAGCTTTGTTATGATTAAAAACTGCACAGAGACCACAGGGAGACTCTGCTCACTTAAGAGCTACAGCTGTGCTCTTAAAACTTCCGAGCCAAAAAGCGTTCCCGAGATTGACTTGTTTTGCCTACAGCACAGCATTACACTTGGCTCTCTTCTTTTCTGTTCATTTGCTGTTGCTCTTTATTTTCCATAAAAAAAAATTTTTTTAGGGTCACAAATCATTTTTTAGAAAATGGAAGTATAGTTGATTTACAATATTATGTTAGTTGCAGGTATACGGCAAAGTGATTCAGTTACATATATATATATTTTAGATTCTTTTCCATTATAGGTTATTACAAGATACTGAATACAGTTTCCTGTGTTATTCAGTAAATCCTTGTTACTTATCTGTTTTATGTATAGTAGTCTGTATCTGTTACAAATCAAGTTTAACTGTTACTTGAAGTTACATTAAAGGTTATTGCCTTCTAGAGGAAAAAATGTCAGAAGTAAACCATAGTTACTATTGGATTCTCTGAGTATCCACACAGACGAGACAATAGCTTGACAGTCAAAGAATGTGTGTGCATGTGTGACTTAAAGAAGAAATTTCTTAACAGGAAAAGAAGAGTTGCTTTTGCTCTGAGGCCAACCACATCTTGTGGCCTCACGACTGTGAGACAGTCCATATCTTATGTCGTCATATCAAGCTCTAGAGGTCTTGCCAGAGAGAAAGGAGCATGGGGGTAAGGGATTAGATAGTCTAAGTAAGACCCAGAGGGATATTTGACAGAAATACTAAAAGAAACCTTAAAACTCTGGTTTATTACTTATGGCATTAAAGAGATTTTCAAAAGCATGAAAGATTACACTAAGCTTGCTAGATGTTTAAATTTGAGGCACAATTGATTCCTCCAAAAGGAGGAGGTGGTAAATAAATTTTGTCCTAAATATCCACTAGAGGGAGCAAGGTAGAAGAGAAAATTTCATAATATGATACTTAGCATTATCTTATGATTAAGGTCTGTTTGCCAGATCAACAATCTAATGTTTAAAATTTCCAACAGTTAAAAATTTTTAGTTATAGTCAAGCAATATCTATCGCCTTTAATAAGTAAACCACAAGTAGTTTAAAGCCAAGAAATCTGCCTTATATCTAAGCATGTAAGAGATGAAATAAAACAATGTTTGAAAAATACATAGAAGATAAACTTGTTTTGATTACTGCAGGAAGAGGATTTTAAGTAATGAACAACTATATGGTCCTCAAATCATATCTTCACAGAAATTAAGACTACCTACTAATATAAAAGCATAGTTCCCCTGATAAAAGAATGCCATTAAAATAGAATGAAGTGATGAAAAGTCACCTTTTCTCTTTAATTTGAAGAGTAAGTGTCCTGGTAACGTAACTCCTTTCCAATGTGAACAGGAATAATACTGACTATGAAATGATAAAGGTAAGTACTTGCCTGAACTTAGTATTTCTAACAGTCTCTCTTTCTCTGCATAAATATGTAAATCAGTTTCTTTTCTGCTCTAAGGTAGTTAATCTATATAAAAATCCACAGGAGAAACTTGACAGGCCTGTGGTTTGACTATAGACACAGAGTTGCTTGCTGGATTTGTTTCCCTAAGGAACTACTCCAACTTCCGTTTCAAGGAAGAGGAAACTAACATTCAATGAAGTAAAGAAACCCTCCCAGGTTATAAAGTAAAGAAACCCTCCCAGGTTATAAAGATTCTGGAAAACAGATATTTAGGCAGTCAGACATTCAGGGAAAGGTATCAGGAAGACACTGAAATGGCGACAGGATTCCAAATTCTACTGATGAATATCTCTTCCACAAAGCTAGTAATGGTTTTTCTCTGGGAGGCACCTCTCTGAAAACTCAAACTTAAAAGCTATGTCAGATATGTGCTATCATGTGTAGCACATAAATAAAACATGATATGGTAAATAAAGATATCGTACTCACCGTTTTGCCTTGGAGGCTCTGGGGGCTAACGGACTGTAAAGTTAGGCCAGCTGGCATTGACCTCCTGTCAGGCACATACACGTGCTAGGAAGATAAAGGCACAGTGTAAATTCTGTGGTCAATGTCAGTGATGAAAATTATATTATAAAATGTCATTTAAAATTGCTATTGGTGCTTATGAAAGAAGACAGATACTAAAACTTCAGGACTAAAATACAGACACTGATGAACAGAGTAATTCCATACAGTCTGGCTCAGTGGTTCTCAAACTTATTGGTCTCAGGAGCCCTTTACATCCTTAAAAAGGAGATTTTAGTGACAAGAGTGGCATTATATTACAGTTTTGCAAATCTCTTTAATGTCTGGCTGGATATTCATATCTGCCTCTGCATTCGATCTGTTGTGATCATCTCTTTTAGGGGAAGTATATGAAGAAAAGCCACCTTCGATATACGTAATTGGAAAAGGGAAGAGAACTTGAATAGCTTTTTTGGATATTTGCAGTTGCTCTTCTTTGATACTGCACTAAAGGTCAAAAAGTGGTACTTTCTTAAAGGTTAGTTGCGAAGTGGTATCTGAAACCGTATCAATGAACTTTTTGTACTCTGTCACACTGACATCCATTCATTGGTTTATTTGCACTTTAAATGAATCTTTTACCCATCCATGATTTTGAGACATCAAACACTGGCCAGGCGGAAAATACTGGCTCAGTGAGTTACGCAGATGTTCCAAATGCTGGCACATGTTAGTCTACAAGATCAGTAGCGCCTATCTGTTAATACCATCGTTGATCTTTAAGCACCAGAGAGCTGTCAAGCTCACAGAGGCAGATACAAGATTTCCAAAATTCTAATTTTAGCTTGAAAGCTCAAATGTTGTGGTCGGTGACAGATACTGTGGGTTGCTTTCCTTGAAGTGACAGGCTAACATTTCACTCTGAGGAAGTGTCTGTCAAATACCAAGTCTGAACAACTATAGTTTGTCATTCGTTCTTTCAAGTAAAAATGGTGTTTCATAAAAAAAAAAAAAAAAAAGAAAAAAGACGAAGAAAGAAAGAAAGAAAAAAAAAGGCCTGGGCTCTGCACTAGAGTGAGAAGGTTGTGGCGTCAGACGGTTCCGGGTGATTCCAGTTCCAGCCAGGATGATGGAGGTTGTCTGCAACGACCGTCTAGGGATGAAGGTCCGAGTTAAATGCAATGCTGATGACACCACCGGGGACCTTAGAAGCTGATTGCAGCCCAAACTGGCACCCATTGGAACAAGATTGTTTTGAAGAAGTGGTACATGATTTTTAAGGACCACGTGTCTCTGGGGGACTATGAGATCCATGACAGGATGAACCAGGAGCTTTATTACCAATAGAGCAGAATTTCTTCTCCCACCCTCACCCCACAACACTAGTATGGATGCTTGTTTTTTTTTTTTTTTAAATACTTATTTTATTTACTTGGTTGTGCAGGGTCTTAGTTGAGGCTCGCAGGCTCCTTAGTTGCGGCAGGTGGGCTCTTAGTTGTGGCATGCATGTGGGATCTAGTTCCCTGACCAGGGATCGAACCCGGGCCCCCGGCACTAGGAGCACATAGTCTTATCCACTGCGCCACCAGGGAAGTCCCTGGATGCTTATTTATTTATTTTTTTGCAGTACCCGGGCCTCTCACTGTTGTGGCCTCTCCCGTCGCGGAACATAGGCTCCGGACGCGCAGGCTCAGCGGCCACGGCTCACGGGCCCAGCCGCTCCGCGGCATGTGGGATCTTCCCGGACCGGGGCACGAACCCGTGTCCCCTGCATCGGCAGGCGGACTCTCAACCACTGCACCACCAGGGAAGCCCTATTTTTGAAAACTCATGTTAATAAAAACTTAGAGGCTGAAAAAAAAACAAAAACAAAAACGGAGCTAGTTCTGCTGGCAACTCAAATAACCACTCAAGTGTTTTTCCCTGAGACAACTATTAGCACTTTGGTATGCAAAGAGAAATGCTTTAAGTACATTTCCCATTTCATCACACAGAATATTAAAATGCTATGGAATGAAAAGTCAAGATTGAATAAAATTATCTTTTACTGTTTCATCAAAAGGATTTATTTTTACGGCAAGTCTGTGTCAGTGAAGCATTATGATGACCACTAGTATAGTCTGAGCCACTCCCTTGACTTAGACTAAGGTGCTAGTACTTTTACCCATTATTGCTTTCGCACTATTAGAAAATGGTAAAACAATGAATAATGCCTTATTATTATTATAAAAATAGTTCTGAGCTTACTTACAGGCTCCCTGAAAGGGTCATGGGGACCCTCAGGTACCCCCCAGGTACTCCCTAAGGGTCCATGAACCCTACTTTGAGAACCACTGATCACATCAAGGAAGATGATAGGACAGTTTGAAAGAAAAATTGGCAATGTTGGAGAAGCTTTTCGGGAGGAGGAGATGTTTAGTTGACTGGGAAAACTGGCTAGAGAGCACACACGCATCTCACATCTGCTGTTGCAAGAGATGATAAATTTCGGCCATGAGAACACTCGTCAACCACGCACTAATAATTTGTATTAGATCAGATTTCTCTTGAATATTGTTACTATTTTTATTAGTCTTTGGATGTACGAAGTGACAAAACATTGAACTTTGCTACAGCAGAGTTCAAAGTGAGCTTTTTTTGGTGGGACAAACTAAAGCTTCCTCCAGAAAAAAATTCCTGATTGACTTATTAATTTCTAACTAATGCTTATTTATGGAAAAGTCAAGCAAATGCTTTCTGCAATGATGTAACAGAAGGAGTCAGCCCATCGCAAGGATAAGAAAAGGTGCTTTTCAAAATGGAATAAAGCAAGGTGTTCTTTAGAATTAAAAAGAAAGTGACAGGAAATTTCCTTTCGCTTTAGGACAGACATTAGAGACCCAGCTGCACACAGGGTGACTGATCAAAACAACTGCTTCAGCATTATGAAAAGCAGATCGATGCAAAGCACTCGAATTCATTTCAAAAAATCTACTAAGCAAGGCTTACACCAACTTAAGGTGCAAATTAAAGCATGATCTCTATTTAGAACTTAATTTTTTTAAAAGTATATGTAGAGAATTCCCTGGCAGTCCAGTGGTTAGGACTCCTCGTTTTCACTGATGAGGGCATGGGTTTGATCCCTGGTCAGGGAACTAAAATCCCCCAAGCCACGAGGCACGGACCAAAAAAAAAAAAAAAAAAAAAAAAGTATATATATCAGTAAGCATTGTTACTTTAATATGCAATTGGGCACCTGAGGAGTATTTCAATATGCTATATCTTCCGCTGGTTAGTAGATGAGGTTAGCACTTTTTAAAAAAAAAAAAATAAACTTATTTATCTATTTCATTTTTGGCTGTATTGGGTTGTCGTTCATGTGGGCTTTTCTCTAGTTGCGGCAAGCGGGGGCTACTCTTCCGATGTGGTGCACAGGCTTCTCTTGTTGCAGAGCACGGGCTCTAGGTGCAAGGGCTTCAGTAGTTGCAGCACGCAGGCTCAGCAGTGTGGCTTGTGGGCTCTAGAGCGCAGGCTCAGCAGCTGTGGTGCACGGGCTCAGTTGCTCCGCGGCATGTGGGATCTTCCCCGCCCAGGGCTCGAACCTGGGTCGCCTGCACTGGCAGGCGGATTCTTAACCACTGCGGCACCAGGAAAGTCCTGAGGTTAGCACTTTTATCTTAGCAAAGAACATGAAGGGCCTGACACTAGACTGCAGGGATGCTAGAAGAGGGTGGGTGTAGAATTTGTGTGTATGAAGGGCCAATCAGCTGATGAGACATGCTATCAAGCAGGGAAGAATACATAATGCATCTGTTCCAAAGAGCTGCTCCTGAGAGATGAAGCATTGCAAGCTTAGGTTTTCTACATGAGATTCTGACACTGCAGAATACTCTTCCTTAATCTTTAAAACAAAAAAAGAGCTGGCCTTGCCTACCTCCTCCCCATTTTCTTGTCTCTCCCATTCAGAGAGAGAGAGAGACGTGTACTAGAAGTAAAACGCAGCATCCCTGGAGCAGTGAACCCTGGATGAGCAGACGTCTTACCTTGGGGTGATGGGCCCGGTGCCTGCGGTCTATCGTCACATCTCCCCTCTGAATTGGTGAAGACACTTCTGATCTGTAGGTTCGCTGAGGGGAGTAGCCCTGATAAGCAGCTATGGAGCCGTGGGAAGGTGATGTGGGGATGGAGTGCATTGTCTGGTCAGAAATATTAACCATGGTTTTAGGGCTGGTCAGGGTGCCATGGCGAGGGAGGGTGCCCTGCTTGTTATAAAACTGACGCTGCTGCCACTCATAAAGCTGCCACATGGTGTCGTCTCTCATGGATCTCCGCTTCTCTTCGGCCCCAGGTCCGGCTGTCTTGTCGTGAACGGAAGGAGTTACACTGCAGATACTTTCTGGCCGGGTCTTGCTGTTTCTTGGGAGTGTTCTATAGCCTTCAGGGTAGCGGGCCACGATCTGGGCTCTGTGGCTTGGCATATTTCTTGGTAATGTTTGGTAAGAGATTACTCTGAAATAAAAGAACAATTGGAACGTAAAAATGAAGGAGAGTTGTTTCCCGGATTCTAAGTTAGAGTAAAATTTTTTTTTCCTCTTGGTAGGTAAAATATATACTTAGGACTTATTGTTTTAAAAGACCAAAATATTATACAAGGTACAAGTGATTAATGAACAGATTTTAATCTTTTTATGAAATTCAATTCAATGGATTTAATACATTAAGTGAACAGCATCCATGACGCTCACATAAAAGACTATTAATTCCACACAAGGTACAGTTTTATTTCAAGAAAGAAGAGTATTAAACTTTTTTCAGAAATAAGAATGTTCAAGCTCTCATCTCAAGTCTGTCCTCATATCTTATTTGTTTTTATATAAATAAACTCCTAGAATCTCATCTTCACACATCACACCAGAACAGTTAAATAGGGTTTCTGCGGGTGGATGGAACACTAGAGTTTTTGAGCTGTGCCTAAGAGTGTGAAGACAGGAAATGAAGGACTGCAGGTGGTGATGCTCTTTTGTACCATGTCCTTCTGAGAGCATGACTGTTTATGGGAAGAAGTACATCAATCGGTACATTTGTGGCTTGAAAGAATAATCTCCCTTGATTCCCTTGATAACTTTTCTTTTTTTTTTTTGCAGTAACCGGGCCTCTCACTGCTGTGGCCTCTCCCGTTGCGGAGCACAGGCACCCGACGCTCACGGGCCCAGCCGCTCCGCGGCACGTGGGATCCTCCCGGACCGGGGCACGAACCCGTGTCCCCTGCATCGGCAGGCGGACTCTCAACCACTGCGCCACCAGGGAAGCCCGATAACTTTTCTTAATTTGAGAAATAAAAATGACTTGAAGCCAAAGCTCAAAGTTTAATTATTTAAAGACAAAATACTTCCAATATAATATTTCAGACACAAAACTGCAAATCTCTGGAATTTTACAATGTTTTAATATTAGTGAACTTCATTATTAGTCAAGTGGGAAAAAGCAGTTGATCAAAAACCAGGGGGCTTCCCTGGTGGCGCAGTGGTTGCGCGTCCGCTTGCCAATGCAGGGGAACCGGGTTCGCGCCCCGGTCTGGGAGGATCCCACGTGCTGCGAAGCGGCTGGGCCCGTGAGCCATGGCCGCTGAGCCTGCGCGTCCGGAGCCTGTGCTCCGCAACGGGAGAGGCCACAACAGAGGGAGGCCCGCGTACCGCAAAAAAAAAAAAAAAAAAAAAAACCAGGAGGGCCAAGCTTTCATTCTTGCTTTCCCACTAAGTGCAGAGACCTTAGAAAAGTTACACCTCTGGGACTGAGAGAATGTTCCAGTGTGTGTGTGTGGCAAAGACCAAGAGATCATACTCCTTTTAATACTCGGGGTTACCAACTTTCTATTTTAAAATTTGTGCCAAAAGTATGAAAATTATTTTCAAAAAACTTTACTATTCTATTGCAATGATATACTTAAAGATAAAAAGATACCCCTAAATAAGGAAGGGCATAATCTTCAAGTGCTAGAGTCCTTCACATGCTACTGATATCTGGCCAACTGGAACTTTTTGGGATTCGGCTTTCTCATCTAGAAGATGATTTGATCACAAAGTGGTCTTACAACTCTAAAATCCCATGTCTTATATTGTACTTGAAATATTTCCAATTTCTTCAACCATTCCCCTGAATTGAATTTCTTTCAGCATGCTGACCATCTCTCAGCTTTTCAACGTCTTGATTTAAAAGAGGCTTGCTCAAAATTTATCCCCGTCACCCTCCCTTCCATACCTCCACCCCAAGAACCACTACACAGGGGCCAACCATCTGATGACTTTTGGGCTGAAGTGAGGGAGAAAAGTACCCAATAATACTCTGATATAAGCAGTAGAAAGAGTTTAATTTTTTGCTGCTTTCTCTTCATGTGCATTTCCTAATTTTCCCCTGCTTGGTCTCCCTTCCTATTCCTACTTTCTCAGTTAAGCCAGAAACTGGAAAAAGTCCAGAGCTGGCAACCCCACAGCTATGTGCTTAGGAAGCATGTCAGACAGGGGAAGATGATTCCATCCAAGAAATTCTGCCCTAGCACTCAAGCAACGTACTCCAATATACCTTGGTTTATTTGGCCATTCATAAACTCAAGAAATATTATAGAGACCTTGCTGTGCAAGAAGCTCTGGATTAGGCACAGAACTATATCATAGAAGCGTATACTGAAAACATAAATAATACTAACTTTATATCCTGTTTGGAAATCTGTAAAAAGATCATATATAATCATACAAAGAGGGGACACACATTTTCGATCTAAAATACATGAAAAACTGCCTGTGGACTAATGTTTAAATTCCAGTTCAGAAAATCTGATTACACAAAACTCAAGCATTCATAACACGTAAGCTGGAACCTGTGGCAGAGATGGATATTGAAGTTGAACACTTATCATGTGATCATTAACAACAGGCTATTTTCCTACCAAGTTTGGCTAATTAGGGACCACAAAGTATAAAAGGTTCTTCTGCCATCTTTCCAACTCCTTTTGGAGAATTTTAATGGAAAATCTGGTTGTCATCAAGTGTATTTATTTTTATCCCATATACTTTCTACCATTTTGAGACCACTTTTTAAAAAAACTACAGTCTCCTTCAGTGGTTTTCCCCAAAGAAATTCAAATTAAGTAAAGTGTGATTTACTTTTAAGTGAACGCTTAAGAAACGAACTTTGTAAGCGCCTTCATCACGTTTAGTGCTCCATTCAGCAGCAGTTGCCTGTCAAACACCATGAAAACCCTGACCTGTGATTCTGCCACGCAGAACAATGGCTTAGGCTCCCGGCATCTGAACAGTGCCCGCTACTCACAAAGAAACTTTCAGGCTCTGCTCACAGATGCAGGCATCTACTATATGACTACATATTAAACCTCTATTCTTTCTATCAGAACTTTAGGAATAAAAGCCAGCCTTTCATAAAGTTTCACAAAACGAATTATACCATGTATTACTATTAGGCTTCTTCCCACCAATAAAAATTATTTCATTATAAAACCTCACAACTGTTTCTTAAGCATGCAGTTCATATGATAATGTAGATGATCTATTTCAGTGATCCAAACTGGACTCCAGCCGGTGAAGCTGAAGCTGGAGGAGCAACGTGGAGAAAACCTTAGCTCAAAATAACCTAAGACTAGCCTTCAGAAGCTGGAAGGTCTGTAGTCAAAATAAAGAGCCTTTATGTGTGTTAATTATACGCAACCAAGGACTTTAACAAGTGCTTGAAAACTAATACTTCTGCTCAACAATTTAAAAAAATTAACTTCCAGATACTGAACCCCTTTAACTATACCCATTCAACCTTAAGAAAGTATGATTTTATTTGAGGAAAAGTGCTTCTATTGAGAAGTGAGATTTAATTTGCTGGGTAGAGATGCAGCAAATCTTCTGGCTGGGATCCCCCGGGATCCCCCCCCCCCACCCCCGCTGGTATTTTTATTATTGTTTCCCTGAAAACAATTACCTTTATAAGTACTTTCAAACATCCTTTCTTCCCCTCCCACCGCCCAGAACTACCTCTGGCTTTTCTTCTGTCTAATCAAATTTTATTTTTGAAACAGTAACTGTTTCTCACAATTGTCCCTTGAGAAAATTAGAAAAGTGAGCCCTGAGGGTGGAGGAGAAGGAAACAAGTGAGCAACATCACGGAGTCGGGTTTTGCAGCCCTGGCTGAGCTGCACTCCTGAGAGGAGAGACTGGCAGACAACCAGCCAGCCCGGAAGGACATTCCACTATTACCAAAGCTCATCTTCTTTTAACCAAAACAATAGTAACTCATCGCTTTCTGGTTTCCTCCTATCGAGAGGTAAGAGTTACAGTAAGTCTTCAGTTAATTTTACTATGTTAGTTCATTAAAGTACCTTACAAATCTTGCATCACCAGCTTCCCACCTACCAACACAACACAACACTTTTCCTCGTCTACAATCACCTGCTTTTCCTCCGTTTCCTCTGGCCCTTATTTTTGGTCTCCTTTGCAGGCCCACCATCCTTTTTTTTCCCTTTAAATGTAAATGTTCTTTCTGATTTTCATCCTTACCTTTAAGCATATCTGATATAATGACGACACCCCAGATCTTATTCAAGTCCAGATCTCTCTTTGGAGATACAGACTGCAGGCACCTCAGATCTAACCTGTCCAATCACTCATTACCTTCCCTCTTCCCAAACCTTCTCTATGCGGTGAAAGGCACCGGACAACGCTTGATGACCAGACCAAAAAGCAGGGGACTTGAGTGAGACCAGTTTGCAATCAAGCACATCCAAGCACCCAACTAGGCTTGTCAAGTATGTCGTGAATACATCCCCTTCCTCTCCTCGTTTCACTCATTCCAATAGTTTTTTGAACTTTCTCCAATTCATTCTCCAGACTCTGCAGCAGGGACGATACCTGCTGAAACACCAATCTGCATACGTCTCCTCTGGCTTCTCTCTCCAGCCTCGCCTCTCATCCATCGTCACAGCGGTTGTGCCTAAGCCAGACTCATGTCTTCGGAGTCCTTTCCCAGCTCTACCAGTTTTGCATATGTAAACCATATTTCACTTCCTCCAAAGAGGTTTTCCTGAACCCTTAGGTTGTCCCCAAAACATCTTCTTACAGCATCCTGTTCTTCCATCACTGTATTTGTCACCATATACTGTACCTGTTTGTTTAACTTTCTCCTCTACTGGACTAAGAACCTTTGTGAGAAATCTGAACTGTAATTTTTCAGTATTTCACTTTCTGGCCCCATGATTACCATAGAGTAGTTATACAATAAGTATATGAAAGAACAAATGTGTACATGCATGAATAAATGCTTAGATGAATAAATATAATACTTAGCCATGTGCATTATGAGCTTAAGAAAGCCAAAGAATGAGACTGAGAACTAGAGAGCCTAAGCCTTTCCGGTCTCCACGTTACATGTCTCAGGAGAGCTTCGCATTACATCAAGCTGCAGAAGCTACTAGTGGAAAACAGCAGGGCGGTGGGGAGAGTGAAGATTCCTCATCCCAAACAAACATGATCTGTACCCACAGCCTATGCCTTCTCTTGTGCTGGGCCAGAGAGGATGACTCCTTGCTATTAGCAAAGTTGGGTGACAGAACACTGAGAGGCAGAGAAAAAACACTGATATCTGATTACCATCAAAAAAAGATGAGTAATGAAGCTGTAATATCTCAAACACAATTTGAACTTAATACTTTGAATTGGTATCTCAGAAACCAGTCTCCCACCAACCTAACAGGAAAGAAACCTGGGTACACAACACATAACAAGACACTTACCCCCGGGTTTCTTCTTCATGACCTCTCCCCTTCTGGATTTTAATCCACTGTTCCAGCTGTTGCATTGAATTCGTTCTCTGTATGACTCGATCAGCCTCTGTGTGTAAGGGCCCTGTATTGGGGTGACTTCCACCTCTAAGATCTGCCAGGCTAACATTGACTGTTTTGTTCTCTGAACTATTCACATTGACTGGCCTGTAGTGTCCGGTCTGACCCGGGCACGTTGACCCGCTCTCATATTCAGACGACAGAGAATTCAATTTTACACTATTTATTTTTGTTAAAGGTCTATCTTGGCCATCCTTCTGAAATCCATATCTTTCAGCTTCTAATGCCTTTTTTTCTTCATTTTTGCTCATTTCCTTGTTTTTCTGGTTATTTTGGACCTCTGGTTTAATTAGCACTCTATGGTTGGGAAAGTTATTGATTTCTTTAGTTGGTGCATTCTCAGGTGTAATCTTATCCACTCTGAAATCAGAGAAGAAAGCCAGAGTAAATCAGATGAAATAATGCACATGTTATTTCTGGGATTCAATCTAGGAAAAACATAGAATTACCTTTGACTTTACTAAAAAAAAACACCCTGAAACAGTCACAGAGGAGACGTCTGCACAAATCTCCAGTACTGTAGTATGAAAATTCAAGTACGACACCAGAATGTATAAATAGAAAGGGGAAAAAAATTAAACCTAAAACATACAGCGTATAAAGCACTAGAGGAAAAAAAGTGATGAGTGTCCCCACCATTAGAAATCTGGAAAGAAAGCAAATAAGACTGCCCTTTGACAGTGAAACCACAAAAATCCACACTTAAAAGACCACAGTAACTAGTCATTTGAAATAACATGGTTTCCAGCCAGGAGGGTTAACTCACCATGAGACAAACATGACTCTGGTTTGTGGCAATGGAAATTACATTCTGATGCTATCAAAGATCTGAACCACATGACTGATGAACTCTCTGTGTCTGTGTTCAAGAGGACCTGAGTTTCAGGTAAGAGCTCTTAAAGCCAGACTGCATGTGCTCAGCTGACAGCTCTACCTCTTACTAGCTGCGTTTCGGGCAAGGTGCAGAAACTGACCAAGCCTCATTCTTCTCTGTGGTGAATGGGGAAAATTGTAGCACCGAGGAGACAAGATTGCTTTGAGGACTAGATGAGTAAATCAGTGACTGCCACAGACTTTACCACTACCATTCCATCTCATCAGGCAATTGTGGATTAGAATCTGGCATCTCGTGTCCACATCCCCGCAGGAAGAATGGGCTGCTCAGCAGTATGTGCCTGGGCCAGTGGACAGTTTTATTGCTCACCATGCCAGCTGCTATATCTGGGTCTTTTTTGATGAGAATCAGCTTCCCTTAGACCAATCACTTCCAGGATCTGACAAGACCAAGCTGAGTGTCTGAACCTGCACGAAATTGCCAAGATCATACCACACCAGGGAGGCCCCTCTCGGGCACTGGCTAACCTTGCACATTTCAATACATAATAATGCTCCTATTGCTACCAGTTTCAGTGATGTGTGGAAAATACATAATCTATACATATCCTATACAGCTATACAGAGATAGCTAGTTAGGAATACCATCAGTGAGAAAAAATAAAAGGAAATGTGACTATTTTCTTGGGAGTACAGTTATGGACTATCCATATACTTATGTTAGATAAAACTCATAGCTTCCAGATTGGAAGGAATATTAGACACTGCTAAAGTTTACTAAGATATGCTATGGAGCTTCTTTCCCTTGAAAGATAAAAGTCAGAGAAGATCTACACTAAAAGCACATTTATCCATGCTGAATTCAGGGGTGGGGAGGATTTTTTAACATTGAATATCAAATATCTGAAAAGGTTTTTTAAAATTAGTTACCTCTAGTCTACCAAAAGCTATTATTTTAAATTAGAACTGCAATGACTTTTTCCTCAATTTTTTTTCTCAAAGATTTAAGAGATGTAATCAAAAAAGACACATGCTGACTTTTCTCTAAGTGGAACCAAAACTGATTCAGAAATGTATGCTAAGATAACATAAATAATGTAAAACTTGTGATCCAATTTTAAAAAGTGACATTTAAGTTACTGCAGAAAATACATGCAAATATAGAAAATGAAAATAATGGGCCTGGAGATGGAAATTATTCAGAGAATGTATATTATGCTTAGATTTTTTAATGCCATCAATGTTCTGCACACTCGAGGACAATGACATTGTAGTTCATAGGTTAAATACTTTATAAATTTAGAAGAAATGAACTATCTAGTTAAAAACTGGATGTCCTATCTCTTAGGTGATATGGCGTGATAAACATTTGTAAGTATTCTGGCCATAAGGGAAAAAGAGCCCAATACCTTAAAACCAAGTAAACAAAATCTCCCCATCTTATGAAATGAAATAGTATAGTAATTAGGTACCTTCGTATTGAATGATTAAGACTACCAGGGCAAAATAAAAATGCTAAGAGCTAGAAGTAGAACAAAGGACATAATTTCTAGAGGATAATGGCGACTGACACCAGGTTGGGCACATAGGTGGTATTCAACAATTCCTGGCTAATAGGGCAAATTGTATCAACATAACTGGCTAAAAATTGCTGTGGGCACATAATCAACGAATAGTTGTCACAGTCAAAACAAAATATTGAATATCATCTTTATCACCATAAATTATGAGTAATTATTAGTTTTTAGAGTGGAAAATACACGAAAAGAAAATGGAAGTTGAAATTCTGGGATAAGTGAACACACAATACTGAAACTACCTGGCAATCATATATCTTAATTATTATATTGATTTCTGTATTCTAAACAATTCCCTGAAAATGCTACTCTTAAGTTAATATTATCTTAAGATTTTCAATGAATTTTTTTCACCCACAAATTTTCTCTAGCTGTCAATCATAATCACTCATTTTTACGTCCATTCAGGTCATTTTTACACATGGAATTCCAAAAGCAGATTTTCCTTTTATTAGCTCTCAACCCAGAAAATGTATACGGTTGAGGTGGTTACTCTTCTTTTTTTTAAAATTAATTAATTTATTTATTTTTGGCTGCGATGGGTCTTCATTGCTACACACAGGCTTTCTCTAGTTGCAGTGAGCGGGGGCTACTCTTTGTTGCAGTGCGCGGGCTTCTCATTGCGGTGGCTTCTCTTGTTGCGGAGCATGGGCTCTAGGCACGTGGGCTTCAGTAGTTGTGGCTCGTGGGCTCAGTAGTTGTGGCTCATGGGCTTCAGTAGTTGCGGCGCACAGGCTCTAAAGCACAGGCTCGGTAGTTGTGCCAAGCGGGGGTTACTCTTCGGTGCAGAGTGTGGGCTTCTCACCGCAGTGGCTTCTCTTGTTGCGGAACACAGGCTCTAGGAGCGTGGACTTCAGTAGTTGTGGCTCACGGGCTTCAGTGGTTGTGGTGCACGGGTTTAGTTGCTCCGTGGCACGTGGGATCTTCCCGGACCAGGGCTCGAACCCATGTCCCCTGCATTGGCAGGCGGATTCCCAACCACTGTGCCACCAGGGAAGCCCCGAGGTGGTTACTCTTAAAAGTAGGTGTCCCAGAGTTCAACCCTGGACCTTCTTTCCTTTTTTTCTCCATACTTTTCCCTAGCTCTAATTACTAGTGATTAGTTAAGTTAATTTGGAATAGATACTTTAAAAAATAAACACAAATTTACTTATATAGCATCAACTTGAGTCTTTTAACCAACAGTCAAAAGACTTTATTAACACATACACTTAAAAAAAAAAAGATTTACAATGTAACAATCCTATAATTTCCTGAGAAGAGAGCAAAAAGATCAAATTTGCAATTTAGCAATCTTCCTTATACGAGAGATGCACTCAATTGTTGCTGACTGGAAGAAAAATTTAACTGTATCATAGATCCTTCTTCAAATTATAGGAATAAATAACAAAAATGTTGTAAGCCCATTATTCAGCTGCTATTTACATATTTTAGAAACAGATTTCCTCTCACTAGTTCTTAATATAGTCAAATATTAAAATGATTCATATGTTAAAGCAGGGGAAACAAATCACACTTAGATCAATTTTAACAGTACATATTGATATTACCGAAGAATCTAAGCCCTGGAGTTTGAAAAGAAAGAAGGTAGAATTCATCAAGAAGTAGATATATTTAGAAATAATCTACATGTTTGATGAACTATTTTCTGGAGACATTCATCATAAAACAATCAGAATTAACCCAGAAATGCCGAAGAAATGAACCTCATAAAAAATTCTAATTTATTAAACTTGAAAAACATACAACATAATATAAAAACACAATGAAATGAACTTCATGAATATAAATTCTCTTCTAAGATTCAGAACCTTAAAAAACACTGTCTTGTGTTCTTTTAAGATAGCCATTGAAAATGTACTTACCGGAAATTAAAGGTAATTCTGCAAGAAGAAAGAACATTCAGTTGGAATGTTAGGATTCTGGATTCACCTCAGTACACTGATAGGTGAAAATGAATAAAGAGGGAAGGTGGAATAAAAATGCAGGTGGTATTTCAAACTAACTAAAGGTGTATTAGTTTAATATAAAACATGAATTAATCCTTGCTTTCTGAGGAAGAAATGGTTTCATATCATGACTACTAAAATGATATGAACTATGATAATGACATACTTGGCAAGGCATGGAATAAAATGTAAGTGGAAATCACCATTATTTTCCCTACAAGCCTTTACCTTTTCACAGGTTCTGTCTGTACCAGGGCAGCATCTAACATGGCTTTCATCCACAACTCCATTTCCTTTCCTGTGTCAGTGCAGAAATAATAGGTCCGCATGTTTGGATGGGCTGCCTGATTGAAAACGGCACGATCATTTTAAATAGAAATATGATATCTGTAAAAGAAAAAGAAAGGAAGTTCAGTGGCTCTCTACACAGATCATTACTATCCAATGTCAAAGAAAGCAGACTTGTCTTACATACAGATATAGAAATGAGGGACTTAAGAAAAATACAATTCAATATTGAAAAATATATACATATTACATTTTTTCTCCTAACTTTACCGTTTTTCTTTTTCTTTAAAAAAAAAAAAAAAAAAGATGTATAGGAGGGGAAGGAGGTATTAAAGGAAGCACCTGGCCGTCCCTGTTCCATGCACACATCCCTAGCAATTTCCATTTACTACAATTCACATCTCTCTATTCAAGAATGTTCCAGAGCAACCAGCAACACAAGTCATTGAAATGTACATGTCATAGCATTTCCCTCCTGTGTTACCAATTCCTTTAGCTCTTAAAAGGTGCTGCTGTCTAAAGCATTTTGAGTAATCCTTACAGACACCTACACACAAACATAAAAGATTTATAAATGACCCCAAATGGCACTGCCCTTTAGCTTTTCTTCTCAAGTTTCAGAGTTAAAATGTAAATACACTGGGTTTGGGGCCTATATAACTGGTGAGTAGGTTTCTTTCTTTACGGTGGCAATCTGCCTCTATCCAGAGAAACAGAAAACAACACAAAGAAGGCGCTGCTGAGGGATAGCTACCCAAGTTCAAGCACTGAGTGCTCGGCTTGGCCCTGGGCCTGCAGCGCAAAGATGGACAGCGGCAGTAGCTACATCAGAGCAGAAAACAAAGCCAGATTAACACAACATGGTTAAATCAACTCGACTTCAATAAAATTTCTTTAAAAAAGAAGGGGGAGGAAAAAAAAAAAGAAAGAAAGGAAACAAAGGCCAGGGTGGGGAATTCTGTGGGGGGAACCATTCTTAATTTCCATTTAAGAATGCCTGCGACGGCTCCCTGGTAGACACTGAAGGACACGGAAAAAGAAACAAAAGCTATTTCAGCATAGAATGAGGCAGAAGGAAGGGAACTAAGCACAGAGTCAGTCTAAAGAGACGAGAGGAGTAAATCTGGAGCCACACGCTCCACTCAGAGATCTTGACTACCTGCTTTACCTACAATGTCAAATTAGCTGCTTCAGAATATTTTTCAGAATCAGGATTATAAATAAATTCAATCAACACAGTGAGCAAATTAACTTACAGAACCAACAAATCTCACTTGACCACGTAAGGGAGGTAACGCTATCTACGGAAACCACGCGAAAAGAAACAGCTCAAATGCCACCGGTTGTTAAAATGATTAAAACCACCACCAAGAGTCACTGGACTGGCTGAGTGGGGTTTTGGAGAAATGGATAAAGACCACTGCCCCTATCTGTGATCAGCGGAAGGAACACTGGGCTGGTGCTCAGAAGACCCAGGTGTAGCCAGGACTCAAGACACTAACAAACCACACCGAAGCTTGTGATCCGTCAAATGGGAATATTTACAAGATGATGGCAAAGTTCCCGGTTTAGCTTTAAGTTCCACAGCTTTGTTCAACAATTGTCTATAGTTTCTACTTACCATTGTGAAAGCAGTAGCATCAGTGCCAACGGACTGAGTAGTAAAAGGGGCTCATAAATTCAGAGAAAACAACATGGCAGAGAAGAGAATTTGAAATAGAAATCATTATGTTTGTTATAGATAAAATCCAATCAAAATTAAACCGAATAATTACAGAGACAATATACTTAACATGCATGGTCACTTTTACTGCTATTTTAACATTCTATTTATTTATATATTTTTAAAAACCTATGTTTTTTTTTTTAGAGTTTAAGAGCCCAGAAAAATGTCCTATGACTCGTACAAATTCAATAAACATTTGACAAGTTGATGAGCAACCAAAAAAATTTAAACCTGTGCCCAAATAACAGTGTTAGTATCACAGAGTTGGGCAATGTACTTTTAAAAAGTTATTACTTTAAGTTATCGGTATTAGAGTTTGCTACAGCGTCTTAAAATACTTAATTCCTTTCCTCTGGTTCATACTGTTAATAACATTTATTGAAATGGGTAGTGTTTGCCCTTGTAGCCACTGGTCTTTGCTCAGATATTACATTCTCTTTGAGGTCACCCATCACCCTACCACAACTCTGCCTTTCCGTCTCTTTTCTCCATAGCTAATAATTTAACACATTAATTGGCAAAAGTTGTAAATCAGCTGCAGTCCTGAGTATTCTTTAAAAGTGGACAGGAATTAAAAATTGAATCAATTTTATAATGGTGCAAACATTTTCATTGTGAAATAACAGCATGTTACCCTTGTTATTTCCTGTTTTCCTTAAAATGAAAAATTTAAACCCTTCAGAGTTCTTAATTTAACACTGACTTAAAAAAAATAGGTGACTTCTGAAATTTATTTCAGCCATAATCATAAAGCAAAGAATGCAGTATGGTCTTTGAAAACAAAAATAACCAACTTAGCATTCAAGTGGCCTCTTACTTGAGGTTGCTCTACAAGCCAGCACATCACAGAGATGGGTGGGTATTTTTAGTTAGGGGACGGAGGCTCAGGTCTGCTTAGATTTAGCAATAGATTTAATGTTTCAACTGCAATATTCTCTCAAAACTATCTGATGTTCATGAAGTACTTAGACCCAAGAATATCTCTGCAAATATCCTATAAAATCATGAATGCACATGTATTATGTTAAATAACACACCACCCCCAAATTTATTATGAAAAAATTCAAACATACAGTAACCTTTAAGGAATAGTACAATGATCACCAGGACACCTACAGCTATATCTATCAATTATTAGCATTTTAACATATTTGCTTTAACTAGAACCATTTGAAAGTAGAGACATAAAGACCCTTGGCCCCTAAATATTTGAGCATGTACTGCCTAATTAAAAGGACACTCTCCTCCTCGACCCTAAGACCACTATTATGTTTTAAATATAAAAATAACTGTCACTAAAATATCTTTTTGTCATAATCCATGGTCAATATCCACGTTTTAATCAGTGCAAGATTCAAATACAGAATAAAAAAGTATGACTATTTCCTTACCTTAAAAGCATATTTGCGATTAATGTGATCCTCGGAGGTAAGCATAGCTATCTGAAAACTAGGCAACAGTATGCTTCCCAGAATACCCTCTTCTTTCTCATCTAAGAGATAATTGAACATCTGATTAGAATTTTAAATGTTCTCATGAAACAGAATAAATTTTCTTGAAACTTATTTTGACAAAAATCAAAAGATTTTCATATATGAATGAAGAATTCATGTATTGTTTAGGTAGTTCTTTGTAAAGTTTTAAAAGAAAATATTAAATAGCAGAGTATATATACTGCTTTACTTTCAACACGCTTCCCTATCCTAAGCAAATCAGAAATTGGCCCACATGTCAGAAAAATGTCAATTACACAGAAAAACAACATACATTTGTTTGGCATATAGACTGCATTCTACAAAGCCCTTTGACATGTGATTCACTGAAACTACATTAGCATATAAGTGATGACACAGAAAATTTATAAAAGGAATCCACCCACGTTGCTGGTAGGATATAAATGTGCAACCATCTTAAAGCTAGGACAAATGCACGGCTCACTTGTCACATCCTTCAGACTTGGCTCAATTTCTCATCAATGAAGCCTTTCCTTGACTGCTCTATTTTAAAGTGCTTCCCATCCTGACCCATCCCAGAGCCCTCTCTTCTCCTTCTGGAACTCCACCACTGTCTCCTCTCACCACCACCCCAATTACTGCTGATACACTGTATGTTTTAGTTTTTTATTTATCATCTTTCTCTCTCCACTGGAATGTGAACTCCATGAAGACACTTAGATAGAACAACAGTAGCAGATACTCAAAAAATTTTGAATAAATGATGATACACATAAATACATTATTGTAAACTATGCTATAAAAATCACATGCTTTTTAAGCATATATCTGTGAAGGGTTGTTTTTATCAGCCGCTACAATATACAATAAAGTTATGGGAATAAATTACAGGCCTACAAGGCAAGCACATAAAATATACCCAAGAAAATGATAAAACATTAATCTCGGCACAGTATAGATTCACATTATTAACTTGCTGCCTGGGGGCAGCGATGTTTATGAAACTTGAAATACATAGTACATTGTCAGAGACCCAAAAGACAAGTTAATAAAGCTGTGCATGAGGCTGATGAACTCACCAATGAGAAAAACCATAAATGAGAAATAATTCTTTTCATTATGCTTGCCATGCTTTTTATTATTATAAACTTAATGAGGGATTTTATTTATTTTCCCCTCACTTCTAGACTATATGTTGAAACTTCCAAAAGAAAAAAGTCACATTAGAGGTTATTTCTATAGCTTTTCTCACGACAGTAGAACAAAAGTTTGCTTTTACTATACTGTACTCATTCAGGTATAGTTCACTAATACAAGAAAGAATGAACAAAAGTGCACATTTATTCTCAGAGGTAAAAAAAAAGAGGCAGTGAGCAGACATCAATTATAGAGAACATGACAATTTTCTATAATTGAGTCATATTCTAATTTTAAATCCAATTTTATGCTTATATAAAGCATATAATCAGAAACAGCTTGAAGTCATCTTTATTAAAAGATCATTTTTTATCAAATAATACCTTCTTCTATGTTGCATAATTGGAAAACTGACTTTCCTAAAGTTATTTCAGAATATGCAGCAGCAATAAGCACAGGGTGACTTCACTGGATTATCATGGACTGTTTCCTGGCCAGATTCCAAGCAGCTCTGAGATCTTGGGCAAGTTACTGATGCTGGGCATCTCAGTTTCATCTACTATAAAACTGAGGAAAACAAGACTTACCACTAAGGAACTTGTTGTGAGGGTTAAATGAGTTAACAGACATAATGAACGCAATACTGCACTCAGCTCATACTAAGTGTTCAGTAACTACTGCCATTATTACATAAAACTGAAGGCATACAAAATCTTCATCTGTCCAATGACTATCCGAAGAGTCCCCTGCTAGATCACTTAAATGTTCCTAATCATGGCTTTCTTTTAAGTTCTCTACCTAGGTAACTGTCTACCTAGGCAACTGTCTTACTGATATTTTTTTACTGTCTTAACTCTACCTAGGTAACTGTCTTAGTTTCTATCACCCAGAGGGCCTTGTATACTGCCAAGCCAAGGGTAGGAACTGAGTGATGTTTGTAGAAGGAATGAACTCCTCGTTGGGGACGGGGAGTCAGCCAGGCCTTTCGTAGACTGCACGGCAGCCTAACTTCTCCCTCTGCTCTATCTGACTTCCCTCCGTTCCCGGGCCCAGGTCCCCACACCAAGAACACTCCCCAGTAGGCCTCTTGCACCCTGATCTCCACCACAAGGCTTGCTTCCTGAGGAACACAACCTGGGACAGGAACCCTACAAAGCTCAACATTTTAGTGGATTCAAGTGACATTTCAGATCCCCCCATTCCTTCTTTCGCTTTAAAGACGTTTGGGAACAAGACAAGAAATACATACAGTTACTGCTGGGTAAATAACTTACAGACCGGAATATCGTTACACTCATTCTCGTTCCTCACCAGAATACTTCAATATTTTGCTAACCGGTCTCTTGGCTTCTAGTTCAACTGCTACGGTGATTTTTCTAAAATGTACACTTGATCTTGATATTATTTTTGTATTCAAGACAGGAGTTTAAATTCATTAGAATAACAAACAAAAGCCTTTTGTGCCTTGATCTACTTTTTAGCCTTTACTCTTGCTACGTCTTCAGACATCACCTTCATTCCTTAAGTCCTATATGTAATTTTACAAATATGCCATGCTTACTCATGCTTTGTACATGCTAAGTCCCCTTGGTCAAGATCACCCTTCTTTCCTAATCCCTTCCTTGTACAGGCCTGGTCCACACTCATCAACACAACTGAATACTATGACATTTTTTCCCAGACTCCTTCGGCTAATCTGTGAGTTCCATAAGGAGAGGGGTTTATATTGTTAATTTCTGCATCCTACCAGCTAATAAGATGTCTGGTATGCCAGAAGAGCTCCCTGTTAGCTACCACCCTAGTCTAAAGCCATCATCATTTCTACACAGTAACTGCTAACTCTTGTTTCCTTCCTTCCCCTTTATAACTCATTCTCTAACAGCAGCTTGAGTGAGCTTTTTGAAACGTAAATCAAAAGCATATCACTCTTACGCTTAAAAATACACAAGTGTTTCCTTATGGTATCTTGGGCAGAACCTAAAACTCCAACAGAATCCAAAACTGGTGCAATCTCCCATCCATCTCTTTCCCTACTGCTAACCTCCCTGCTTGGTACACTGGTTTCTTTCTGCTCCTTCAACATCCCAAACACTTTCCTACCACAGGGCCTTTGCACTCTTGCTCCCCCCTGCCTGAACGCTCTGCTCACTGTGCCTCCTCCTTGTCATTGGGTTCTTGCTACCTAAAACATCGGCTCAGAGCCCTGATCCAAAGAGGCCCTTGCCCCATGCCCTTCTTTCATATCGTGACCTTATTTTCCTAAAAACACTTACCATGGTCTTGTTTATTTATCTGAGTTCATCTGCTGTCTCCCTGACCTCTCTAGATGACAAGCTTCATGGAAGCTTTCTTTCACTGCTATTTTGAAAATACCTGGAACGAAGCAGGTCCTGCTCAGTAAACATTCGCTGAGTGAACTGCGTCCCATGGTAAATTTCATCAATAGACTGACTACAGAATAGAGCAATTTCAGTACTTTATCACAGAGTTCACGATATGCCTGGTATATTGTAAAGAACAGTGGGAACCTGGGCTTCCATCTGGTATTGGATGCTATCCTATTGCAAAAAAACAGCAAAGCTCTTATTCTCTCTCTGTATTATTTCCCATATCCGTAAAACATAGACTGACCTGTCAAAAAATCCTGACAGCACATTCTGTATGTTAGTATATTAAATGCTTTGAGAGATACGGAGAAATGAACGGGGCCATTGTATTCAGGGTACAAGAGAAGACGAGATTGGCAATTCCCTGGCGGTCCAGTGGTTAGGGCTCCACGCTTCCACTGTCGTGGGCCAGGGTTCGATCCCTGGTCGGGGAACTAAGATCCCACAAGCTGTGCAGCGTGGCCAAAAAAAAAAGAGAGAGAGAGAGAGAAGACGAGATCTGGGTGTTTAGGAGAAGTGTCTGAGCGCAGATCCGGGCTTTGAGACTTGCTTGGGGAGACAGGCCAGCAATTGGACCTTGCTGCCCTTAGTTTCCTCTCGTGTGAATGGGAATAATAAGACCTGCCACCTTATCAGGTGGCTGTGAGGAAGAGATGGACAAGATCATAATGTTATGTGCTTAGCATACAGTAAACACTCCAAAAATTGCAAGCTATTATGATTATCTCACTAAAATCTGATAGTTTTTATTTAAAATCTGACATTTCCTATTGATAAAATAGTGAGAGTGTAGTATCATATGCTTCTTTCCAACCATTTGAAGAATGAAAGTGAGTTAAATGTTATATCTTTCCTTTCTATATCTTCTTCTTTTTTACATTCCTCCTGTCTGGGGAACTGTACTAAAATTAATAAATACATTGAATGTGAAATGCAAATGGTTAATAATAATATGGAATCTCATACTCAACATGGCTTCTGAATTCACCTTTACTTTTTTCAAATTAGGTTAAAAGTTTTTCTATTTTAATAAAGGCGACAAGTAGCAAGCACCTTTCCATGAGCAATAATAACAGCAAAAGACAAGGAACTCGGTGCGCTTTTTGTTGCAAATTAACACTAAGAAATTTTTATATGGGAAGCAACAAACATTTTCTTGTTCTGATTTAAAGTTCTAAATAGTCTATAAAACATACTGGAAAAGGGAGAAAAGTACAAATTATAAGCTTAGGAATAATGTATGAGTTACAAATCCTGACTTTCTGCAAGACTGGGAAAACCTTTAAGGAAAATTGTAGAGTTAAGTCTGGCACTTAACTAAAGATAATACCACAGTTGCGGCCTGACCAACATCTCTATGACAAAATGAAATTTTATAGGTCTGGTTAATTCTGACTCAGCAGTACTTCTCAACCACAGTATTCAGTGGGGGAAAAAAGATGAATACAATTCTAGTAATTTCTAAATCTGAAGGTCAATATGCACATGTTGCTTTGATAGATGACCACAGAATTTTGTCACACCTTTTTCTGGACAATCACAAAGTAAATTTTAAAACTGCTAATAGGCTCTAAAATTCTATTGTATTCTGTGGTATATAAATGAGTAATCATGCACTGACAATCTAATTCTTTAGTGACTGTTTCCAACCAGACTTTAGGGAAGAAGGAATGGTTGTTCAGATTCACAATTTCATATTGTAGCTGAAGCAGATTTCTAGGGAGAGCACAGCCTTTGCACCCCTTTCTCTGTTCATACCAACTTTGTGGTGTCTAACAGATCCACATGATCAGAGACTTCTCTACACTCTGACTTAAAATTGTTATTAATCAACAACTTATTAACCAGAAAACATTAAAAGAAGAAGAAGAAAAAAAAAAAGACGGACTTCCCTGGTGGTCCAGTGGTAAAGAATCCGCCTTCCAACGCAGGGGATGCGGGTTGGATCCCTGGTCAGGGAACTAAGATACCACGTGCTGCCGGGCTACTGAGCCCGCGTGCCGCAACTACAGAGCCCACGTGCTACAGAGTCCCCACGCGCTCTGGAGCCCCTGAGCCACAATGAGAGACATGGCCGCGTGCCACAACAAAGAGCCCGTGTACCACGAGGAAAAATTCTGCGAGCCACAACTAAGACCCGCCGTGCCCCCAAATAAATAAATAAATAAATAAATAAATTTTTTAAAAAAGAAAATTAGAGAGAGAGAGAGGGAGAGAGAGAAATGAAGACTGCCTTTAATAATACCTTTATTTCTTCTCCACCAACGTTAATAGCCTGGTTTGTATCCCTTCTGTAACTTTCTCAATGTTTCACGCAGGTCTTTTTGTTTTAAAAAAAAGTGTGTGGGACTTCCCTGGTGGCGCAGTGGTTGAGAGTCCGCCTGCCGAAGCAGGGGACACGGGTTCGTGCCCCGGTCCGGGAAGATCCCACATGCCGCGGAGCAGCTGGGCCCGTGAGCCATGGCCGCTGAGCCTGCGCGTCTGGAGCCTGTGCTCCGCAACGGGAAAGGCCACAGCAGTGAGAGGCCCGCATACCGGAAAAAAAAAAAAAAAAGAAAAAAGTGTGTGTGTGTGTGTGTGTGTGTGTGTGTGTGTGTGTGTGTGTGTGTGTGTGTGAGTGTGTGTGTAGGGCTGGAAGGGATCATAATAAATACATTCTTTTGTCATTTTTCTTATTTGCTAGTACATCATAGCAGTCTCTAATCTAATGCACTAACATCATTTGCTGGAGAGAATGGGATATCTAACGGACTGATGGCTAGATGTGATAAAACTGACAAGTAAAAAGAATCAAACATCAAACTAATGTTTTTCATCTATTTGGCACTGAATTCAAGGATAACATTATAGAGTGAATACTCACATGTTCTTCACACAAAACAAATCAGCTCAGCACAATCAGATTACAGAAACTGGACCAAAACTAAGACCAATCTGCCTGAAGCACAATATTGCCTTCTGTCCCACCCGCCTTACTCAGAATTATATGTCAATAAAGAAAAGATTTTCTTGATACTATTTGTTGATAATAAAATAGCAAAAAGATTTGTAATGTTTTCTCTTTAAAAGAGTATCTGATACTTAACATACATTCTATTGTTTACGGTAAACTCACCTCTATAATAAAAGAGGCAAAGGTCAGAAAGCACGAACCAGCGTTTCTTCCATAGCTTCATGCCAGTACTGTCCTGCATTAGATCAGCATATTAAAGGATTTTTTTTTCATTTCAGAAAATTAAAACTCATTTCTGGTTTTCTTATTGGTTTAAAATAAGCTTTTAAAACAAGGTGTGTTTGACATATGCTATACAGCAATCTAACTAAAATGCTAAGCAAAATTTTGGGTTAGTTTTCTAGGGACTTGTATCATATTAAGGTATTCCCAAGTATACTGGTCTTTGAAGAGTAATACTGTCATGTAAAAGGAATTCTATTGAAGCAATGTGATTTGGTTTCATATTTGCAAGCAATTTGAAATCCACTCTATTGAACACGTCTGCTATCATGAGAATGTAACTGTGCAGCAATGTGTGCATTCTGGTAAACCAGATTTAATAAATATGTTAATCTTCAACAAGAAGAAAAGTGTGATTTGAAATAATTCCAAAGGTAATGTGATTTTAAATGATTGCAAATAAAGGAACCTCAGCATACAAACACATTTCATAAACATTTTTTTCTTCTTACACAAACAGCTTGGGTTTTGCTTATCCAGCAAAGAGTACCTACTTGGCAGCTTTTTCTAAGTTATTTAGGTAATAAAAATGCCAAGCTCAAACAAAATCACAATTTTAATAAAAATTACCTTCCCACATGCACTAGAGCAAAACCACAAGAGAAAACGAAACACAAACCCAGACCGAGACACACACACACAAAGGCAAAAAAGAGGTCAGTTTGTATGTGCATTGATTTATATTTCTTAATTTACTTCTAGTTGTGACTATCATCTAAAAATGTCTTTAGAACTGAAGAAATTATATGGGTAAAAATCTCCTGAAGTAAGGGATCTGTCCTTAAAATTGACAGCTACACTAAGGAAAGTTCTCCCCCGCCCTCCCAAATTACATGGTATTTTCAATCTCCTAATTAATTATCTCTTTACAGATAATTTAAAAGTTTAGATCTTTAAGCGGCTCTACAAACAAATATTCTCTGTAAGTCGCACACCTATTACAAAATAAACACTCATGGTAGAGAAACTGGTTGGTAACGCTTTGGCAATACTAAATTAACCAAGGGATCAAGAAATAAAAACAGCAATCATTTAAAATAAGGAATCCTATACCCTCTATAAAGCTCAATATCACACGGAGCTATTTCAATAGAATTTGGACTCATTAGAAAGTCTAGTTAAAAAAACCTTTTAGCTTGGATAAGTTTAAATGTCAGATGGTTAAAATATAGTAAATGATCTTTAAGTAAAAGTGAAAAGTTGGTATCCAAGTTGCATACCCAATCAACTCAGTAAGAAATTGGCGAAACTAATCTAAATGGGAACTCTGGATTTTAAGTGGGTCTTCTGCCAATACAGTAGTTTAGTTGCCACTCAACTTTCAGACAGAACAAGGTCTAATGAATGTTTCGTAACAAAGTCATTATGAATTTTAATGGATATAATTATTAGGCCATCTGAAAGCAATTAGCAATATTTGACAGAATAAATTAGCACTATCAATGAACTAATATTTAACTTGCTCTGCATCATCTGTATACATGTAAAATCAGAGAGACAGGACAAAGAAAGATAAAGGTCTTGAATGCTCAGTTATCTGTTATCTGGAGTTCATTTATCTGAAACCAGTTGCAAACCAGAAAGTGAAAAAGAAAACAAAAGCCTCCGAGCAATCCAAATAGATGTCACCAAGTCCAACGTACATGCATCCCTACTAATTCCAAAACGTACAAGTGTTCCAAAAAAGCTTAGTTACCAGGTTTCCCAGATAATGGAACTATACAAACCCCAACTTATCAGGGTATCTGAGTGACCCATGCTTGATCAAACAAACAAAAAAAAGAAAAAACAGTACAGACACTTAAGAGAGCGGTCTTGAGGGCACAGAAGCAAAAATCTGAAAAAAATCAGAAAAATCTCAACATGATCAGATTTCTCTATAAATTAAAGCAGAGAAGTACATAATTCTACATTTCTTGAATGATTTTTATAGGATAGAAAAATGTACAATACCTCTGTTTTTTTCCATTTTAAAAATATTTCTGCCTAGATAATTTTAGCATGCTGTTCCTAACATTTTTAGGCAGCATATATTTAATTTCAAATTTAGAAATACCTGCCCACCCCCGCCCACAATATCTCTAAGTAACATCCATTACTTTTTCTTTCTCCATTGTTCCTCTAACTCTCTCCGTGGTAATAAGAAGTGAAGAATCTGGATGACCACTACAGTTCTTTCTCCACTCTACACAATTGTCTTAGGTGCCTTCGGCAGAAAAGGTCCCTTTTGATTCTGTCCTTTTTTCACATCAAATAGGAAAAAAAAAAAAAATACCTGTTTATAAAGCCAACCTCGTCTGACCACAGGTGCATTAGGATTCCTTTTAATTGAATTTGATCTCTTTCCAAAATTATGAACTTTTTTTGAAGCCCGTGAAGTCTAAGGAAAAAAAAAAAAAAGCCCAACAGAAAATGTGGTATTAATGCCTAGATATTGAGTTTATTTTTATCTTCATAATTTTAATCTCTTTTCAGATTTCTCTGAAACTTCCAGGATTTAATCTTTTCAGATGAATTACTGCAATTCCACTTTTGTGTCTTAGTTGTTTCAAATGTAAGAATTCTGCACAAAGACTTTTCCTCCTCTAGGATATTACGGAAGGATCACAAATCTCTCTCCTTTAGCATCTGCGTGTACAATTTTTTAAAAGGCACAGTGTGTGGCACTACCTGCTAAATAGAAGGAATCTTGAGTAAAAATAATATTAATACATTTTAAAGAATAAACCAAATGACAGCACTTTTTGATTTATATTTGCATTTAATCGTGTTGCTCCAATTAAAGAAAGTTAACAGTGCCATGTCACAAGAGCAAATCTAACAGATAAAATAGAAACAAACATATCACACATCAAGTCAAAACAAGACTGGAAGGATCTGCTTAACATCACGTAGTGTTTTCTTCTTTACGGACAAACTCTGAACGTGGATAATACCAGACAGATGGTGTTTACCATATTCTTAAAAGTACACATAATCTTTTAAAATAGTGCTGTGTTTATTGTGAACATTTTATCTTGGGGGGAATGATAGCAGTAACCAACAAACATAAAGACAAAGAAGCTGAATTTGAATTTCTCTATGAAGGTAAGTAATATCAATTCATCTCTTATTTTTCAACTTATCTAGAATCTTTGGAAATCTAGTACATTACATTAGAATCTCCTTTTATGAGGCTTGCATCAGTACATAATAGAATTTTAAGGCCCAATATCAACCATTTTTGGGGGATACATTTAAATTTACTTTTGAACAGATAATGCTTAAACACAGTATAAATCTCAAATGGTACAAAAAGATACAAAAGGACCAGTCTACTTCTCACCTCTGGACCCCAGCACCCAAACAACCCAAACACAACCCTGTGAGGCGACTGATACCACTGTGTATATATATGTCTATCCGTCTGAATAACTTTTCATAGTTATGGAATATCTCTCTTTTTTTTTCCTCAGATAACTGCATACATAATACCTACTCCAGTATACTTCTTTAATTATCATATAAATTACAGATATTATGCATGCATGATAGTTTTCTGTGGTTGGATTTCTCATTTTCTAGTTTGACTTCTGGGATTTATGTCATATTTTAGACAGCCCATCTGCATTCTGAGTTTATTTTAAAAAAAACCTCCATTGTTTTCTGTACTGCTTTTAGAGTTTTGCTTTTACCGCTTTAACACCTGATCCATCTGGAAAATTTTGGGTGTAAAGTGTGAGGCACGGCTCCAACCTTCTTTCCAGACAATGACTTACTGGCCCTCAACTGGTAAGTCATTTTTCTAGATTCTAATTAGTATAAATTTACAAGCATTATAATGCTGAGTTATCCTGCTAGTGTTTTATGTTATACAAGAATTAGAAATAATTTACATTATTTGAAAATTTATATTTACTTGTAATATTCTACAATATTTCATTTAAAAAACCTTACCAGGCATTTAAAATAGATAATTGTCTATTACCCATTTCTTTACAATAACCATAATTTACTATTACAAATGTTTTACTATTATAAAATACACAATTATATTCTAAATAAAGAAAATTCTTTTATCATCCATTGATTTTCTTGTTATCCTTAATTTAGGACCTGAGCATTAACGTTACGGCAACTATTTATTCAGATTTAGCAGCAGGTTTTCTACGAGTTTGAAGACATTTTAATATTAAAATTCTAAATTTAAAACATTAACGTTATGGTTTAAAGTACAAGAAGCAATAACTACGAACTTTTATAGACACACAAGTCTGGGATTAGAGATTAAACAATTAACATTTTTGTTTCTGATTACAAAAAAAACCCACCCACTTCTGTTTCCATGTGGCTATGGCACTTTTCACATCATGGGTTCTAAACACATCAGTCATCAAGCACAGTGGCTTGATGGGTTTCCCTTTAGCAGTAAAAGATTTACATTTTAAAAAAACAGCATAATATGATAGAATATATATTATTCTAGGCATACTTAATAGTCAGAAAATGGGAGTTCTAGGCCACTATATTAATCTTCACCATTAAAACTTAAGTTGATTCAATAAACTGCTATTTTCTCACACAAACATCCATTACATTTGTAAAATTATTCCAAATCTGAACTCTACAATATTTAAAAACTGTATCATTAAATTATTAAAATATAAGCTTACTACTTTATATTCTAAGCCACTGCTTCTTACGTCAATTACCTCGAACGTAATTAGGTTCACGTAATAATAAAAATGAAATGATTATTCTAAAATTCTAAGTCCATTAAGAGTAACAGTAATAGATATTACCAATTATACCAGTTATCAATAATTAACAGTAAGTAAAATAACTTACTCTGCCTACAGGGCTCACTGGATGCACTGCATAGTCTGAAGTCATGTTATAGTTAGAAGCTTCATTTATCATACTTATAGGTCGCTCCTTCTTTTCGTCAGATGTCATGGTTGCAACAGTCCTGAAAATATAATATGCCAGAACACTAGAACTTGCTGTTTACGTAAACTACTGTACAATAACACTTCCCTAGAGTTAACAATGCTTGCTGGTGTCTGACTTTTTCAAAACAGCTGGGTTCTAGTTAGAGCTTAATAAGCTCTAGAGTTGGAGCTTAATATTTATAACTACTTTAAAAATAATTAAGCACAACTTAATATCATGTTTATTTTAATAAGCCTTAATACAGATATGCTACTTGGTCATCTAACTGGAACATTAAAAATTTAATTACAAGATTAGCGATTCTAATATTGAAAACAGTAACAATGATAGGGAATTCCATGGCAGTCCAGTAGTTAGGACTCTGTGCTTTCACTGCTGAGGGCGCGGGTTCGATCCCTGGTTGGGGAACTGAGATCCTGCAAGCCGTGAGGCGAGGCCACAAAAAAAAAAAAAAAAAGAAAAGAAAACAACAACAATGATACCAATAACTAATTTTTGTGAACAAATTTATAGTATATAAACTATTTTCACACATATTTCATTTGATGCTTATAAAAATCCTTAGAAATGCTAATTGCCACTGCCTCTGATTTAAGGATGAGAAAACTAAGCTCAAATTAGTTTAATAATTTGACCAAGTTTACAGTTTCCCTGACCTTGCATCCTGCGCTCTTGAGTTTACTATCTGTGTCTGAGCTATTGTAAAAACAGCTTCTGGAAATACATTCCTCATGAAAAAAAATTTTAAGTCATGTTTCTATACCATACGTAGTAAACAGACGGCATTCTGTTATGATGCTTGACTGCAAATGTCCAGATAAGAAAACTGTTAAATTGTACTGTATTAAGTATGGATAACAGCAATTTCAATGCTAACCCCATTTTTTTTAACATCTTTATTGGAGTATAATTGCTTTACAATGGTGTGTTAGTTTCTGCTGTACAACAAAGTGAATCAGCTATACATATACATATATCCCCATATCCCCTCCCTCTTGCGTCTCCCTCCCACCCTCCCTATCCCACTCCTCTAGGTGGTCACAAAGCACCGAGCTAATCTCCTTGTGCTATGTGGCTGCTTCCCACTAGCTATCTATTTTACATTTGGTAGTGTATATATGTCCATGCCACTCTCTCACTTCGTCCCAGCTTACCCTTCCCGTTCCACATGTCCTCAAGTCCATTCTCTACATCTGCATCTTTATTCCTGTCCTGCCCCTAAGTTCTTCAGAACCATTTTTTTTTTTAGAGTCCATATTCATGTGTTAGCGTACGGTATTTGCTTTTCTCTTTCTGACTTACTTCACTCTGCATGACAGACTCTAGGTCCATCCACCTCACTACAAATAACTCAATTTTGTTTCTTTTTACGGCTGAGTAATATTCCATTGTATATATGTGCCACATCTTCTTTATCCATTCATCTGTCGATGGACACTTAGACTAACCCCATTTTGAACAGAGGCATTCCATGAAATGCTTTACTTACTGTTCATTCACTACAAAAATACAATTGTCCTGTGATGGCTGTCCTGTGACTGGATGTTTACAGGTCACTTTCCTTTCATTATGGCTGGAAGAAAACAGAATAAGAGAAAATGTACGTGCTATTACCACAAACTTTAATGTTACTTACAGCTTTACAGTACAGCTAGACTCACCACTCCCAACCCCATGCCCACCCTCAGTATGACCTCAATTTGTTCTTCTATTGTATAAACAAAAGTAAGTTGATCTGACTCCACAATCATTGCATCTTACATGACAGGTGCGCCACAGAAAAGTATGAGTATCCACCTACCTTCATTATGTGGTATCCCAATCTAGGTACGTTACAGAAACCTAATGCCAAATTCATGTATGGAAAATTAAATCTAACAGTACTACCAGATGGGCACCAGCACTTAATTAAAACATAGTTACCACTGGAAGAGCAATAATTTATGGCGTTTTGGTTTCACAAAGGAATCTTTACATAAATAACGTAATGGGATTGATTTTTATGATACCTGAAGTATGCTATAGAAAAATGGAATCTGAAGGAGAAAACAAAAATCTTAAATGAAATGTACAAACAAAGAAAAATCTACTTATTATGTTTGCTGAAAAAAAATCTGGTTTGATTAAAGAGTGACTATTTTTTGGAGAATAAGACCTTTGCCTAAGAAATACTATTCTTTCTAGGTCAAATGACAGAATTAGGCTTCCTATTGTTTTCTAGAAATGAGAGGAGAAAAATCCCAAACTATTGGTCTAAGCCAAAAATAACAGATGCCCAAAATAATATGGAATATACATTGATATACTAAAAAAAATACCTCATTTATAAACAAATATTTTTTTCCCGTTTAGTAACATACCACAAAGCAACCTGTAAGGAAGATCAATCATTGGTGTGCTAGATCTTAGAAAACTTACTTTCATTATGGAGAAAATTGTCAAGATGTTGTACTGAATACTGCTTTGTTAATCTTAAAAGATTATTACATGTGATCTGTATTGTAGGACATTTATAACCACAGGCCACAAACTTTCTGGCAAACTTCAGATACTTAAGTTCCTTTTCCAAATCTGAACTTTCACTAATATTATTTTTATTGGTTACTCAAGTACTAGAAACTTTATTAAATAAAACTAAAACCGCATAAAAGAAAAGGTATACAGTTTAAAAAAATTATATATTGACTATTGTGACAACAGAATGATCGGTAGAATATAATGTGTTTCTGTTAATCCTTTAGTTAATTGGCGCTTATTACACCAACTGGTGTTTACAAGACTACTAAATTATCAGCATTTTGCGGTGGTTTTTTCTTTGTACAAAACACATTCAATAACACCTTTAAAGTCCAAAGGTGTTAAGAGGTAGTGGATTTAGATATTTATTTGTGGTGATATTTTCACTACATAAAAAGTATGCAAGTGACTTTATTTTAACTGTTGATTTTTAAAAAGTACAATAGTAATAAATAAAATAAAATTCAAATTTAAAAAAAGTACAATAGTGGAAACCTCAAGTCTCATAATGGGATATCAGTTTATGTAATAAGCAATAAATTGATAACAGAATAACTAAGAAAGCAGTTATCTCCAGCCTCTGGAGATAAGTGGAAAACGATGAAGTACCCAAATGTGATGAACACCACGAATGTGTCAAGGTATGTAAATTCTCATGTTTTAACAGAATAAAACACTGTGGGGGAGAAGGGGAGTAAATCTGCAATAGAGATTAGACACCTTAATAATGAAAACTGGAGGATAGCATCTTTTTTCTTTAAAGTGTCTTCTTGGGGAGGAGCATTAAAAAGCTGGAGTTGGTTGAGTGGAAGATAGAACAGAAATATACAAATTCTTTTTATAAAAACCAATATTGCAAAAATAAAATAAATAACCCCCTGTTGTATTATTTTCCTATGATATGTCATCTTGTCTAGAAGGAATATAGCAGACTCTAATCCTAATATTCTAGAAGCTGTAAATTATAACAACACGGCCCTGCAACGGTTACTGGGATAAGAGATTCCTGACCTCTGGAACAGCAGACTTGAGTACCCATTAGACAAGGAAACAGGGCAATGGAGACATTAAAATAAAGAACAGTCAAAAAGGAGCACAAACATTCTTTTCCCCGAAAGTGGATGCTAGTTCAATGAAATTGACATTTTTATTGTCCAAGTACTTTTAAGATCACAATGTCTTAAAGTAAAACTAACTGAATAAAAATCTTAGCATTCCATCTTGGTTAAAAGTTCAGTGACTAAAACCAATATGAAAAATGAACATATTTATGTTCTTTTACTTTTCCAAAGGACCCAATGTGTTTTCTGTTAATGTTATGATATTAAATTGACATTAAAAATTCATTTATTTAGAAGGATACTCTAACATGAAAGTCTTTTGCTGTTCTTTAACGAAAGCAATAATCTTTCCTACTACGTACACCTAATTGTAACATAAAGTAAACACAGAAGTCCTCTGAAATGTTTATTCATTTGTTCTGACTTATATTTTAAATTATAGTCATTCAAGATTACTAGGTTTTTATAAAATCCAAATTCAGAAGATTGAGATTTTATAGGCAATTAGTTTAGTTACAAAATTGTCATCTCCCATAAAACAACATACTTAGCAAATAAAAAACCAGAGTAATGTTTTCTAATCATTTTGTTTAAAATGAATTAAAATAAATTAAGAGTATTACAAACAAAAATATCAGCCAAACCAAATTCCAGTCTTAACTGTTTAAACGTCGTAATTTTCCACTACCTGATAGGATTGGCAATTCTCACTGCAATCGTGCAAATCTATTTTTATACACATTTTAAAATCTCAAAACCATTCCTTCTTATTTATGTTGGCATTTGCACTTCATTTTTATACTAATGTTGCATTTTTAAGTACTGTAATGGTAAAGGATAAACATAATTTCTAAATTACTCACAGAAACTAAAAATATGAGTTAAAAGCATACTGAGTGCCAATAAATCACAGCAATGTAAATGAAATCCAAATGAACCTTTGAAAACATAAGGAAAAAGCTATCTCTGTTAATGCACAGAATTCTTTTAGTGCATAATACATGAGTTCTTTAATACACACAGCAACTGAGCACTGTGGGAGGTGGCTGGCCGAGGCATCACGTCATGACCACCTTCCTTGGTGCAAAAGAGGAGTGACTACTTAGGGCCAGGAGGGGGCAGGGAAGACAAGATTCCAGCCTTCAATTCTACCAGTTTGTCCATTATTTACAAAGTGTATCTTTTCATCCTACACTCACAATCCTTTTTGCAGCCCAAAGGTTTTTTTTTTCTCCTCCTTTGAAGGGCCTCAAAATTCAGATCAAGAGTACCATCAGTTTTCCTACAACATTCATGTAGAAGTGTGTTCCAATTCAATTCATATATTAAGGAACAATCTGAGCGTCACATAAATCCTGCATTTGTTTATGCATGATCCCGTCCATGAGAAAGTCTAGGTGAGTGCAGAAACTGCGCCTTGATGACACAGCCCCTAGGAGCACACAAATCACACACCTGCACGCCCTCAGACCATCCACCAGATACTTCAGTTCATTGCCTGTTTTATGAAACACACCCATCCACATGCAGTGATACAACTTTGTCTAATTTCACAACTCCCTACTTCCAACAGTTCCCAATAATTCACAAGCTGAAACCCTTCCAATTCCATTTCCACAAGCAAACTGCAGGGCTTTCTCAACGCAGAGGGTATATGTAGTATTTTTGTATTTTCTAAGCATTTAATATGTGTGAAACTGTGCTACCATTTTCATTAGGTTCCTATCTTTATTTTTATGTGTTACTAAGGAGGTTTTTTAGTGCTGTGCCCCTAAACCCATTTTCCACAAAAGCCCCATGCTTTCATTGTCCCATTTTGCACAGAGAGGCGATTTTTAGGAAGACACGTGCCGTGTTACAGCAAAAGTGACCGTGCTACTAAATTATGAACTAACATACCTCTGTGCTACTAAAAATGCATTTGAAGCTTTACTAGACAAGGTGTTACTTTAAAAATCCTTGCCAGAGATTTTATGCTCTTCATGACCGAAAGGGAAAAATTGAAAAGATATGGTTTTATGTAAATTTGTGCTTCTAGAGGAATCCTTATAAAGAAGGGATAAAATTCAGGTCTTGATATAAAATACCCTTATGGTCACAGAACAAACTAATTCCCTTCTTTCTGACTCATTGTGGCATAGGAGGAGGTCCAAACTTTTCTAAATATGAGACCAAGTATTCGCCTCCACCTAACTCTTACTTCCAGACTTGTGTCTGTGATGGTTTCATGTGCAGGTTTAGACCAGTGGTTTTCAACTGGGAATGATTTTTATCTCCCAGGGGACATTTGGAAATGTCTGGTAATATATACATGATTGAAGTACAGTTGATTCACAACGTTGTGTTAATTTCTGCTATACAGCAAATTGACTTAGTTATGCATATATACACATTCTTTTTCATATTCTTTTCCATTATGGTTTATCCCAGGACATTGAATATAGTTCCCTGTGCTATACAGTAGGACCATGTTGTCCATCCATTGTCTGGTAATATTTCTGAATGTTACCACTGCGGCTGGTGTGTAGTGGGTAGAGGCCAGGACGCTGCTCAACATCTTGCAACGTGCAGGAAAGTTTTCCACATGAAAGAAGTATCCAGCCCCAAATATCAACAGTGCTGAGGTTGATAAACCCTGCATTACACCATCATAGCCCTCTAACAACGAACTCTACCAAACAAGCCACATTTATTATTTCTTTGTGTTCCTGTTCTTCTCTAGAGACAACAGAAGCAGCCACTGAGACCACTGGTCCATGAATCAGACCACTTAGGTGTGAATCTCAGCTCTTCCTCTCACTAGCTAGGTGACCTTAGGCGAGTTACTGTACCTGTCCAAGCCCCAACTGCCTCAATTAGGTAACAGCAGCTATGTCACAGGTTGTTACTTTACTTGTTCGGAACTGTTCTGGGCACCTGGGGATGGCAGTGAATAAAACGTAAAAATCACTGCCCTCGTGGAACTTACTGTCTAGCGGGGATGTTAAGAGTAAAAACATGGCCTGGAACAGACAAGCCCTCGATAACTGTTATTTATTTTTGTTATGAACTACAGGACTTTGAGCATATGTTGTTGTCATCAGACTACTGTTCAGTCACCTGTTTAAACTGTAACAGTTCATATTAACACATACCCCCAAAACTGTTTAAAAACTCATGTTATCCCACTACTCAGTATTTATTGTAGAAGAATAAAGTGATCGCTCTTGGCTTTCATGCTTCTGGTCAAGATACCCCTAATATGTCCAAAAACAAAAAATAGAGGAGAAAAGTAATTCTAATATAAAAGCTCCAGAGCAAGAGTAGCTATGTTTTTAAGGCAGTATTCGAGAAGGTTTTTAAATAGTGACAGACAACACTTAAAAAAAAAAAAAAAAAAAGGCTTCTGCTATTCCAGAGAGTTCAGGACTGAAGGAAATTGGTCATATCCAATAGCTGAATCTGAGGATCATGCTCTATCAAAGGCCCAGATAAAGGATTGAATCAATGCCATTTTTAGAAAAGGTTATCAAGAAACTGACAAGTTGCAACACAAATTGCTTGTTCTTTGGCACTATGCCCTCTTCACTATTTATTACTAGACATTTAATCATTTGCTAAAACTAGAAAATCAAATGAAAGACCTGCTTAATTCCAGCCTTTATGGAACTATTCCATTCAATAATAATTTGGTTTTAAAAGATCTTAAGATGAATAAATCAGTGTGTGTATAAAATGGTATATTTCCACCAAATTATATAAAAAACAAATTAAAAATGACATATCTACTGGAGATGGAACAGAAATTCATTACTCCCTTATTCTTTTTCAGATCTTATCTGTGAAGTGAACAATGCATCATGGAAGTAACTGTACCAGAAAACCTGGGCAAAGGTGTGCTGTTTAAGCAGTTCTGAGCTTTACATCAAAAAGGAATAAGCTGATCAACTACATGGCTCCTATAACCTATTTAGGGAAACAAAATTTAGTGGGTTAGAGTCAACTCTAAGCAGCAGGTTCTGTTATATGAAGAGTAACTGAGACTGTGGGGCAGCGCTCTGAAGATCAGGGATGATGGGGGTCCATTTCCAGGCTTGCCGAAGGAAGACATTTTTTGGTTCAGTCCACGTTGCTAGTCTGCTCTCAGCAGGAGAGCAAAGGGAGGATTCCAACCAACGACACCCCTAAGGAAACAACCCCCATACACTAAAAAGATGCATAAAATGCACATTTCAAATATAAACCCCAATAAAATTACAGGTTTAGAAAGAGAGGAAAAAAGATGTCTGCTAACATGGTGTTTAAATTTTTTAGTATAATGACAAAAGTCAGGAACACTGACTTCAGTAACACTGAAGGAACTGTTTCATTCTTTTTTTTTTTTTTTTTTTGCGCAGGGTCAGTGGGCCTGGGTCAGGGGGCCCGCCCCTCCCCGGCATGTGGGGTCCTCCTGACTTCAGTAACACTGAAGGAACTGTTTCATTCTTTTTTTTTTTTTTTTTTTTGCGCAGGCTCAGTGGCCATGGCTCAGGGGCCCAGCCGCTCCGCGGCATGTGGGATCTTCCCGGACCGGGGCACGAACCCGTGTCCCCTACATCGCCAGGCGGACTCTCAACCACTGCGCCACCAGGGAAGCCGGAACTGTTTCATTCTTAATGGAGTGTTTTTTCAAACTACACAAGGTAAAAGATGAAGTATGTAACACAACTGACTATGAACTGACAAATGAAATCTGGTTATAAAACTCCTGTCATCCAACAATAAGGCCAAAACTTTGCAACTTTTATTGAGCGTAAATGTAAATTTTATATCAGATATTTATTTGTAAGTAGGTAAAATACCCTCACAAGAAGTTCTTTAAAACATCAGGATTTGTCTGATTTTTTTCAAAAATGAATATAGTACTGAGAGTACTAGATTAAAAAATTAAAATGAAAAATTAGAGTAATGCTACATATAATGAATCAGTACAGCACATGGTATTATATTCTTTGAACCAAGCATGGAAAGACGCTATTCCTGATTTAAAAATAAGAACATTTGAGATTTCAAGGAGATATTTTTCATGACTGCATAATATGACAACACTGATTGGCTTGTCCTGTTTAGTTAGGCATGTGTAGAGTCCCAAACTGGCTGCTGTGTTCCCAAACATCACATGCAGACCATAGAGTCCAGAGGTGAAAGGAAAGTCTCTGCTTACATATTCCTTTTCAAGAAATTTCCCAAGAGCTCCCCGGCCATTCTTGTCCAGGCTCTCATTAGCCAGACATATGCGTCTACGTCTAATTCAATCAACGGTAAGTGAACTCACACCATTCAACATTCACAATTTTGTCTGTGGCTCACAGAGAGGAAAGTGAATAAAATGAGGTTATATTATAATAGCAAGGAAGAAGGAGAAGGAAAAGGCTATTAGCTAAGGAAACATTTCATTTTTCTTAGAGAAAGCAACTCACATAGGTTTTCAAAGAAAATACTGGTACTAGCATATTCAAAACTAGATTTTCCTGCTCTGTCTGATAAAAGAGGAAAATGCTATACTGGGTTATTCTTTTGGGAAGCTTTGGGAAGGTAAAGAGGGTGATTTAAGCTGAACTTTAGAAACTCTAGAGGTTTTATTTACATCCTCAGAAAAAAATTGTTTTCCTTTGCATTGTTTTAATTAATTTCAAACTTGAAATTAATTGACATATAACATTACATTAGTCTCAGGTATAGAAGATAATGAGTCAGTACTTGAATCTATTGTGAAATGATCACAGTAAGTCTCGTTAATAGTTAACATCGGTCACCATACAGTTACAAAATTTTTTTTTCCTGTGATAATAACTTTTTAAGATCTTAGCAACTTTCAAATATGCAAAATAGTATTATTAACTATAGTCACTATGCTGTACATTATACCCCCATGACTTTTATTTTAACACTGGGAGTTTGTACCTTTTGACCTCCTTCACCCATTTCACCCTCCCTACCCTTAACCCTGCCTCTGGTAACCATCCATCTGTTTTCTGTTATCTATAAGCTCTCTCTCCCTTTTTAAGGATTCTACATATAAGTAAGATCATATAATATTTGTCTTTCTCTGTCTGACTTGTTTCACTTAGCATCATGCCCTCAAGGTCCATCCTTGTTGTTGCAAATGGAAAGACTGCCTTCCTTTTTAATGGCTGAATAATATTCCATCGTGTGCGTATGTACATGTATGTGTATGTACACACGCACATACACACTACATCTTCTTTATCCATTCATCCACTGACGGACACTTAGGTTGTTTCCATATCTTGGCTATTGTAAATAATGCTGCAGTGAATGTGGGAGTTGGGGGGCAGTGTAGATAGCTTTTTGAATTAGTGTTTTTGTTTCCTTTGGATAAATACCCAGAAGTGGAATTGCTGGATCAACATGGGAGTTCTATTTTTAATTTTTTGAGGACACTCCATATTGTTTTCCACAGTGGCTGCACCAATTTACATTCCCGTTCCCTTTTCTCCACATCCTCACCAACTCTTGTTATCTCTTATATTTCTGATGACAGCCAATGTAACAGGTGTGAGGTGATAGCTCACTGTGGCTTTGATTTGCATTGCCCTGATGATTAGTATTGCTGAGGCACATTTTCATGCACCTGTTGGCCATCTGTATGTCTTCTTTGGAAAAATGTCTATTTAGACCCTCTGCCCGTTTTTTTTAACTGGATTTTTTTTTTTTTTTTGGCTATTGAGTTGTATGAGTTCTTTATATATTTGAGATTATACTCCTTATCAGATATATGATTTGCAAATATCTTCTCCTATTAGGTAGGTTGCCTTTTCATTTTGTTGACTGTTTCCTTTGTTGTGCAGAGGCTTTTTAGTTTGATGCAGTCCCACTTGTTTATTTTTGCTTTTGTTGCCTTCGCATTTGGTGTTAGGAAATTTCTTTTTAATGTTTTGGCCATTAATAACTATGTACTGGCTACTTCTTAGTATTCCAATTCTCCCCAGGAGTACTTGTTTTTGTGTTTTTTTAAAAAAAATACCTTTGCTTCACGAGTAACACCAATGACCACTTTACTACAAAATCCATTCTGTTTTTTAATTTAAGAAATAAATATTGAAATTGTTATTAACATTGTCAGTAACAGCCAATAATTCTTTTGAGTAATACATTAGACAAAGCAAGGTTTATCAGGTAGTGTTTTATATGTGTATCCATGGCAAGAAGGTTGAAAATTTATCTACTATGCACAAACAAAATATGTTATTTTAGAAAACTCTGTCCCACAGAAGAGATTTTGGTTGTCTCTTACTAAATTCAGCTGCAAACCCATTTGTATGATTTGCTCAGAATCATCATGTATTTCCCTTATGGGAGAGAAAGAAGGATTTAATTTAGTCTAAGAAAAATAGGATATCATAGTGGTTTGGCAATTCTTTCTGCAACCCTGGTAGAGAAGCCAGTATCATGACTTGGACTTTTACAAGGGCCCAACCCATACAAGCTGCCACATACCCACAATGTTGTTCGACTGGAGCAAGGCAGAGAGATGTGGGGATTATGGAAGCGATTGTATTTCTCAAATTAAGGTAGAAAACCAGACAGCAAACAGCTCGGATGTTCACTGACAACTCTTCAAGATGCTTCCACTCAAACCAAAAAGAACATTGTACGTTCTCAATTTGGCCTTGGTTTCATTACACTGTCAGACAATTATACTTTTCAGCTTACTTTAAAATTGAAGAGCTTTGCAAACTATTACATACAGAATGGATAAACAACAAGGTCATACTGTATAACACAGGGAACTGTAATCAATATCCTGTGATAAACCATAATGGAGAAGAATGTATATATATATATATATGTATAACTGAATCACTGTGCTGTACAACAGAAATTAACAACACTGTAAATCAATTATACTTCAGTTAAAAAAAAGAAAAAAGTTCAACAGCTTTTATCAATAGAAATCATAACGCTGTATGTTACCCTCTGAGACTCAGTCTCAAATTAGGTTTAAAAAACATGTTTGTAGCAGTGATTTAGTTATTAAATATTATTTTTATTTGTTAGTTATGAATTCCACAATTGGTTCTATGGTGGTCCAGGATAAATTTTTAAATATTGTTAAATGTAAAGTTGATTAATGTCTTACGCAGGTAACTATTTAAATTCATTTTCCTTTAAATAAAAAGGAGAAAAATGTTATGTTGAAATCTGACTACCACAATGACTGACTCTGCAATTTATTTTTAAACTGAAGTGTGGAAAATTATGCCTACAATTAAAAGCAGTGTTTTAAGAATAAAAGAAAACACTAAAAGTGCCATGCCTTTTCTTGAGAGAAACTGAATTCTTGAGCCTTAGTTATGTGGAGAAATAACCACTGAGTCAGCAATCTAAAAGATTGTAATTTTTTTTCTTTGCAAAACATGTAAAGTATATATTTCCTTTCCCCACATTTAGTTCTAAATGCCATTTGCCTTTAACTTAGAGCTAACTGCTTCCAGACATCCTGCTCAAACCTCAGTGATTCATTTACCCACATCTACAAATTCTCCCTACACTCTTAACCCTTTATAATCTCTCCTCTCTCCTCTCATCATTCAGGAAATGGATTGGCTCAGATTTCTTGGGGGGAAATGAAGGACTGAACGGGTGTGAGGGCCTCGATGAGCCTCGCTCCCAACAATAAACATAAAAATCATCACCTAAATAGTAATCACCACGTGGGGTCACACTCAGCGCTGCTCACACACTCCTTCTGTCGCACGCTACGCTGGAAACTTGACCACCTATCCTCACACAGACCCTCTGAGGTCTGCGTTACTATCCTCACTTAACGTGTGAATAAACTGAGGCTCACAGCATTTACGAAGGCGTCAGAAGTCACACGGAGACCTGGTCCCCAAGGTTTCAGTTGTGCCCTGTTTAGTCCCCCTTCCCCCACTTTCAGCAGCTGCCCCTTCCTTGACTCATCTCAGCCAGTGGGACTTCTACATTCTGCCCGACATCTTCTCCCAGTGTAACTGAAACACAGCACAACACAACACAGTCCTTTCCTTGGAGGGCCTTCCCTCCTGCACAGACCATGGACGTGTATCCTCCCTCTTCTCCTTTCTGTCTCATTGCTTAGCATCATCCCAAGACTATTTCTATCTGAAGCACAGTAATGAAACCTGTTCTGATTCCAACTTAATTTTAAACCCAGTATTTCTTTTCCATCTTCTTATTTCCTAAGCCTTTGCAATCATTTTCCACGCTTAGCTGCTCAGACAACATCATCACCACATGATTGTAAATGTAACCTCACGTTTGATTATCGGTCCCAAAGAATTTAAGCACAAATAACAACAACAGTAAAGAATGGGTTTTACAGAATCACCCAACAGGAACAGAAAACTTTGCTTTTCCCGCTGGGAAAATAGGAGTATGATGCAACGCTGCAAAAGTACAAAGCTGAAAGCATTATTATAGACTAGGAACAAAATAAGGAAAAAAATAAAAAATTCAAAAAATGAGACACATAAATTTATCTGTTTTAGTTTTTTGTATTTAGGGAAAATTTCTAAATCATATTCTGCAAAAAACCTTCCTGAATGAAACCAATATGCTCATTTAGAATCTACAAAATAAATTTTACAATAGATTTTAAATAATTTTGGAAGTAGTGCAAGAATAATTCAATTAACACCATGCTTGTTACGAACAAAATGTACCCAGCACGTTAATAACTGTTATCCATCCTGAGCGTTATGGAACAGCTACATTTTAGATCATTTAATAAATTACATTATACACAAAAATGCTTAAAATAACTTAGATAATTCTCTCACTTGGAAGCCATTTAAGTGATTCTTAAGAAGCTTTTAAATGGGAGGGTTAAATGACACTTTATGGTTAAAACAGAAAAATGGCTCTTAGAATGTACAAGCTAATCCACCAGAGTAATTTTCTGTCAAGCACTCAAGAATCAAGTGACATTTCTGGATGCTACCCAGAAATTACCGTACGCAAGTAGACAGCTAACGGCATCTCCATCACTGACTTAGTCTAGGCTCTTATGTCTCCAAGACTCTTAACATCCAAATCCAACTCATTTTAATCAGCATATCTCCCATTTAGACCATCCTCACTGAGCCTCAACTTCTTCCTGTAAAACAGGAACCAAAACCAAAACAACAACAAACTTTACTCCATGGGGCTTTGTAAAGGATCAAGTACCTGGTAGCACCACCATCCATTACCTAATAAAGCCCTCACTAAACAGTAGCTAAACTTGAATGTGCAGGTCGAGTTAGCTTTCCTGAAAAGAAGTAATATTATGTCACACCCTTGCTTTAAAAAGTTGCTGGCTCTCTGCCCTATCTTTAATGTGAAGTACAACTAATCTAAGGTTAAAGCTTACTATTGAATGATCTATGTAAAAAGTCCTTGTAAAACCACACAACAGAGTAAAAATGATCACAGGGTATAGTTTAGAGGTTTCAAAGAATACTTATTTGAAAAATTACAGTCACTTGTATAAAAAAACTATTAATTACAAAAATCTAATGGAGTTCTGTTTTTTTTTTTGTTTTTTTTTTTGCGGTATGCGGGCCTCTCAGCGGCCATGGCTCACGGGCCCAGCCGCTCCGCGGCACGTGGGATCCTCCCGGACCGGGGCACGAACCCGTGTCCCCTGCATCGGCAGGCGGACTCTCAACCACTGCGCCACCAGGGAAGCCCTCTAATGGAGTTTTAAAATAAAACTAAGCAGAACTCCAACTTGGAAACATGTCAGTAGTCAGAAATATTCTTGGCATTTAAAAGCAATAATGTGGCATTAAAATATATATATAACCTAGAATTTCATTAATTCAGACAACTCTGCTAGTCCCTAATGAATGCTAATTAGTAATGTTTTATTGTAACATGCATTAAATATAAGTTTACTAGGGCTTCCCTGGTGGCGCAGTGGTTGGGAGTCCGCCTGCCGATGCAGGGGACACGGGTTCGTGCCCCGGTCCGGGAGGATCCCACGTGCCGCGGAGCGGCTGGGCCCGTGAGCCATGGCCGCTGAGCCTGCGCGTCCGGAGCCTGTGCTCCGCAACGGGAGAGGTGCCCCGGTCCGGGAAGATCCCACATGCCGCGGAGCGGCTGGGCCCGTGAGCCATGGCCGCTGAGCCTGCGCTCCGCAACGGGAGGGGCCACAACAGTGAGGGGCCCGCGTACCGCAAAAAAAAAAAAAAAAAAAAAAGTAAGTTTATTATACCACTGGGAAGGAAGCAGACAACAAATTAGAAAAAGAGGAATTTAAACACCGTCTCTTTTGCTTTTGTGGGTGGTTAGACACTACTTTAAAAAGTTAACCTAATTCTAACCTACACTTAAATAACCACACAGTTGCAAAAAAGATCCAATTATTTTATTGTAGATGAAACATTCTTCCCAACAGAATCAAGCTGACAGACTAAACAGCTCAATTCAAACAGAAAAAAAAAAAAATCACTCATCATTGAATTTTACTATCCTTCATTGCATAGTTTTTAATCATTTTAATATTGCATGAGCTTTATCTAAACCACTTCAAGAACAAAAAGGGAGTTACTAATAAGTCAAATGATACCTTTATGCAACAAAAAGATTTTGTTAAAAAACAGTACTTTCTTTCAAAATGGCTATGTTTTTGTGTAACTTAAATACTTTCATTCATTCAATATGAGACAGGCACTGATGACACACAGCCTTAACAATATTATACATAAACAAATAGGAGAAGTAATACAACCAAAAACGAAACACAAAGGGGAGGCAGATTAGGGACTGATCTTGCTTAGAACGGGGAAGAGCACGGAAGGTGGCACAGAAGTGGCTGCCATTTGAATTGAGCCTCCATGAATCAGCAAGAATATTTGTATGTGGCCAGAGTTAGCATAGATTGAAGGGATGGGGGCACAGAAATGGGGCTGAAAATCTAGGCTTTAAGTGAAAATATATTTACATGTAAAAATTTTATTATATAAGTTTTGAAGCAATGTATTTGCTCCATTCTTAGGTTCTCTGTCACTTCAATTTCAAAGGAATATATGTTTTTTAACTCTGAAAAGGTCCAAATAATAATGCACTTAGGTGACGCATACAGCACTTTAACTAAGGCTCAGTTTAGTCAGCAAATCATTATCCCCAAGTACTGAGAAATTTCTCACTTACACATGAGGTAGGAGTTGGACAGAAATCTGACCCAGAATACCAGGGCAGGGCCCACTTCCCACAGCAGAGACCGAGACACAGTGAGCAAAGCCGGCAATGAACTCCAATGGCCACTGTAGGCCACTGCGATGGTCGTATTCTACTCTGGAGACACTTCCTTCGAACAGAATGCAAGGCCACGGCATGCTATTAGTTGGTTAGACAACTAGTAGGTGTTCATCATCCCAGAAAAGATGAAATCTCTCTAATACAGGATCAAGATATTCTCCTCACTTATTTCACTTGCTTCATCAATTCATTTATTCATGCTCAAATATTCATTAAGCATCTATTAAGCACAAGGTTTTGTACTGTCCACTACTAGGAAACAAAAATAGGCTATATGGGCTTAAAGAATTACTATTCCATCTGAGTTTACTAATTAAGCTAAATTTCAGACTTGAAGAATACAGCAATTATATTTTACCATCAGGCTTCAGTTCTGGTGGAAAGAGTTCCTCAAAGCGCACCTTATTCACTAGAAAACAGACAAGCACTTTATTCCCAGTGCTTCAGACTTGAGTCAGACTTTTAAGTCAATTTCAGGTTATCTCTCCTCCCCCGCAACAAGCTCTGCTCATCCTCCCTTCTTTTTTGTTTTGCCAGATTTAATTTCCTGTTCATACAAAAAAGTTTAAGTAGCTTGTCTTCATTTGAACTTTAATAGCGTTTAGGCCAATGACCTCTGATGTCATAATGCTTCAAAAACATCTTTGTTTAGAATGTATACTGAATATATTCCAATTCATCATTACTACAGTAACTTACTGATTAAGTTTAAAACACAGGCTATTTTAAAACCATGTTAAAATATTTTAGGTAGATCTGAGATAAATTTTAAAGGGAATAAAAAATATTAATGAATTCTCTATATACTTTCTCGCTCTGGGAAGAATTTTCAGCTGAAAATTCTGCAGCTTATTGGAAAAACTGTGGATCTTGAACTAAGACTGTCAAGTCAAATAAAATAAAGTTGAAACCCTACTTCTATATCCTGTGCTTCTAAATATAGAAGAAATACAATGTATTAGGAGTCATAATAAGGCAATTATTGATATCTTTGCACATTTGCATAGAAACAACTGATTTAGATCACTTCCTTTCAGTACCTATCTTATTCACTTAAAAAATATGTATAGTCTTATTCTTCAATTGCTTCAGGAAATTGATGTGAAAATATTCACATTTATTAAGAATTTTCGTATTGTCTTTTCTTCAACTAGACTTACAAGTAAAAAGTGCCTGTTGTTTAAGAGAAAACTTTGTTGGAAAATTCCTCTAAAAGACCTTGAAATCACAAGGCTGCTACTGAACCTGCAAGAAAAGAATTATGCCAGAAATGACAAAGCGTAAGGCTTCAGTTTATACTATATAAACAGTATGAAATTAAAATTAAAATAACATCATTCATCCACTCAAAATGAAGGGGGAAAAAAGCAAAATAGCCACACACACACACACACACACACACACACACACACACACAACTTACCCAACATAGCCTACTTCTTAAACTAATGATTTCAAAACAACTAAATCAATTCATATAGTGCAATTCAAAGAGACATGAATTAAAATTGCTAATAAGAAATCTTTAAAGGCATGTTGCCAGCCTTTACAATGAAAGGCAGTAGTAATTTAATTACTTTAAATGTCAAAATATTGTCTATAATAATCTCCTGCCGTTATATTGTTCTTAAATTTCAGGTAAATGAGGATTCCTATTTTGAGGATCCTACTTTGTGAATTCCTATTTTGAATCACATTACCAGATAATTAAAGAATTAAATAACTAGCAGCTTCAGCTAACTGTTAATTAATTTAGACTAGTAATATACTTTTTAATAAAAGTATTATATAATGAGTACTGTTAGCATCTCCTCCAAAGGAACTTCTGAGAATTATTCATTTGGCTCTCCTGAAGGGAGGGGGGGAATCAAGCTTCTCCTCTGAAGAAGTTAAAACAATAATCAAAAATCTTTAGGCTTTCGAGCAATTTGCAACTACTGTGCATTTATGCAACTTCAAGTTAAGGAGAGACCAAAAGGAAGATTACATCTTAAAATGCTCAAGTCATCTGAAAAGCCTAACAATGCACTTACATTTCTACAAGAATACAATACTTCAGTTATAGAAATATTTATCATATGTAAATCCTTTGCACTGGGTACTGTGCCTGGCACTAGGGCTACAAAGATTACTTATCAGAGGATCATTAACTGAGAAAAAAGCAGTACCACTCATCTAGCCATCCGCTATTTATTATTATACATGAAAGTAACAAGGATTACTCACCAGCCTCCATCAAAATCACATTCGTAAACAGACATTCAACTACAGGCAAAAGGGGTTACAGGAATAAAAATCACACTCCACTGCTTTGTCTTTGAGCTGCTCCCAAATGAGCGCTGTGAGGACTGAGCACTCAGGAAATGCACTGTGGCTGTCGGCCAGCCTGCCACCCTGCCAGTCTGACACCAGACTGACGTCACGCGCCAGTATGTCATTGCAGCTGCAAATTGAGGCAGCTTCTCCAGAAGAGTTTGTTGTGATTATGCATGCCTTCCAGCCATAAGAGTAAAATATGATTTCAATTCCCTTAAAGTTGGCACATAGCATAGGGTAAAATACCAGCATACGTGGTTGCAAAGAACTCGTGAAGAATGTTCAGGGAGGTATTTTAAATAACCTTAGCTCTACATAGATATTTTCTGTTAAAACTGTAAGCAAACCTATTTAAATGATTCCTTTAAAAACATTTTTTTGTTGTTGCTGTTGTTTCCAAAGTTGATACATACTTATTTCAAAAAATTCAGCCAAGGGCTTCCCTGGTGGCGCAGTGGTTGAGAGTCCGCCTGTCGATGCAGGGGACACGGGTTCGTGCCCCGGTCGGAGAGGCCACAGCGGTGAGGGGCCCGCGTACCACCAAAAAAAAAAAAAAGAAGTTCAGCCAATAAAAGGTATAAAGAAAGCTAAAATTGCCTGCAGTTCCACACCTAAAAATGATAATAACGATAATAAAAATTGATCACTTATTATGTCAAGCACTTTACAAACTCATCTGAGCCTCAGAACCCAAAGATGTAGGTTCTGTAATTATCTCCCTTTTCCTGAAGAGACTGAGGCACAGAGTAGTTAGGGAACTCGCCTCTGGTCACAATGCTAGTAAGTGACTGAGCAGGACTCAAAACCCATACATCTGATCCCTAAGTTAGACCAACTAGCAGTAAAGATAACAGCTGTTAACACTTTGGTGAACATTCTTTTAGACCAGAGTTTGTGTGTATATAAACACATATTTATTCAATATAAGGAACTCAAACTATATATGTTGTTTTGCAACCCGCTTTTTAAATTCAACAATATGCCATGGGCAGCTTTCCATGTCGGTAACTATATCCCTAACTTTTCTTTTCTGATGGCCGCACATCACAATTACCAAAACCTGATTCCTACTGGACACTTAATTTAAAATTTTTTCTTATAAATAGTGCTCAATGTATATCATGATCTAGACACCTCTGTACTTTTCTGTATTTAGCTGTGTAGGATAATTCTTAGAAGTGGGATGGACAGGTCAAAGCACGTGCATGTTTTCAATATCCACATGCTTGGCCCTCCAAAAAGAGGTAACAATTTATATTTATACCTCAGTGCATTAGATTTCTCCTTTCCCACATACTGGGTATTAACAATTACTTTCCTCCTCTGCAAATCTAACAGAAAATACGGTTCTAATTGTGTGTGTGTGTGTTTTATTTATTTATTATTATCTTAAAATTTTATTTATTTATTTATTTATTTTTGGCTGCGTTGGGTCTTTTGTTGCTGCACGTGGGCTTTCTCTAGTTGCGCTGAGAGGGGGCTACTCTTCGTTGTGGTGCGCAGGCTTCTCATTGCAGTGGCTCCTCTTGTTTCAGAGCACGGGCTCTAGGTGCCCGGGCTTCAGGAGTTGTGGCTCGTGGGCTCTAGAGCCAGGCTCAGTAGTTGTGGCGCACGGGCTTAGTTGCTCCGCGGCATGTGGGATCTTCCCAGACCGGGGCTCGAGCCCATGTCCCCTGCATTGCCAGGCGGATTCTTAACCACTCTGCCACCAGGGAAGCCCTGTGTGTGTGTTTTAATTGCAAGTGAGGTTAAACCTTTCTTCATATGCTTATTCACACAGGAGTCAGTCTAGCTAATGGCCACAAGCACATAGGCTCTGGAGTCAGAAGACTCCAAGTTCAAGCCCAGCTCTTCTCAACAGTTTTCTGACCACAGGCAAGTTACTTAGCCTCTCCATGCTTCAATTTCCTTATATGGAAAATAAAAATAACAATTTAATCCTCATGGGATTTTTGTGAGAATTAAATGAGAAAAAGCATGTAAGCAATCGGAAAAGTGCCTACCACATAACAAGTGTTTGATTAAATGTTAACTCATATTTAATGACCGACTATATTTCTTCTGCATTTCATGCCCTTCAACCAAAATGGTGACTCTTAACAAGAGTACGGACAAACCATTTTACAAAACTTACTGGAAATATCCTGTTAGAATGCTAATGACATAAAAATGTGCAGATACATCAAAGTGAGTTGTCTTACGACTAAATTTAGCATGTAACATAACTGGAGCTGAAACACTCCTTTCATATGAAACTGCTATAATAAAAATTAAAAATAGCATTTCAAGTTGAGAAAACAAGATTGTTTCATCATGTAGCTTGAAATATAGACAAGCAAGCCGACACAGTTTGCTATAACCAGAAGGGTTTGCATATGTTTTAGAAAAGTAGTCAGTCATTCATGGATCTGTCCTATTTATTTTTTTTCAAAGTGAAGGTTTTGCTAGCCTCAATTAGTCTCTGTTTAAACTTCTCACACTAAAAAGGAAAACAAAACACATTCTTGAAAATGTCAAAGAGAAGTCAACAAAATAACTTTTGCCATAGTTCTAAAAGCAAAGGACAGCCCCTTTTAAATGACACAACTCATAACAATGTTTAAGGAGAATATCTGAAGGTTAAAATGTAGTAAGCCTATTACATCTACCCCAAACCAATGTGACCTTGTGTTATGTAAGTCTTCAACTGTTCACACCATCAGGACAGTTTTAACACAACACTTTTAAAATGAACTAAGAAGGAAGTTTTATGTTATTCTAGCAGATCTGGTTTACGTGCAGTCACTGTCGTGTATGCTATAAAATTATCCCAGCTGAAGGCAAACATTTCTGTAATAAAATGGCAGCATAATATGTTTGCAGAATCACAGTGGCATGGTGGTTCTGTATATGGCTGCCAGGAGAAAAACAATAATGGAGCAGCAGAGATCTGTAAAGAGACTCTGAAAGATTGAAAGATTACCAGGGATACCGAGAACTAACAAGTCGACCAGTGTTTGGTTTATGAAGTTACTAGCACCCTGCACTATTTCTCTAGGACCTGGGAGGCTCAGGTCCTTCCACCTACCACCCACAGTTTCCAGGACCTCCACAGGGAAAACAGTGTGGCTGGGCAAGGAATGTAAAAGAGGGAATAAGATAAGGCCCCTCCTCTCAAGGTCAGAACAGCCTGGAACTGACAGTTTAATAGGGAAGAGAGAGCTGTAAACAGATCATTATAACATAACCTGATTTGCAGAGCACAGAAGAGGAAGTGGCTAAATGCCTAGGGGAATCTGGAAAAGACTTAACAAAGTACAGTAAATGACAGCTGACCTATTTCAAGAGGAGATTTCAGTTAGAGGTAGCAGTAGCTGTGAAAGCGCAAATTCAAGATGTAATCTAAATTTTACACCTACAAAAGGTGCCCAATTAACAGAGAAACTATTCATTTAAGGAAAAAAAAAAAAACAACAAAGCAAAGCATGCCAATAGGACAATTCTTACAGGCGCCTTGTAAGAGTCTGCCCTGCTTTTCCCCAAAGTCAGGGATGGCTAGTTTAGCTTTTTTGATTCTTCCCAAACAAAATTTTTAGGAAAGGAAGCTGAGGTAGATCGCGGATGTACGCCGCATGACTTTGTCAGAGCTAATGAACTTCTTTAAATCAGTAGAGAATCCTAAATCTCAATTAATCCTGATTCTCTTTTCATGCATCTCTACACTACAGGGCAGGAACCATGCTTTGTTAAAAAGCCACAGAAAAAAAGTCCAGTGAGGGCCTCCAAAATATATGCCACCAAACAATGTGCTTCAGTACATTCTTTAGGGCTGTTTGTGACAATGACTGAGGATTCAGTCGTGATAACTATCATTTTTCAGTTCTTGGTTACTTCACTTCTCAGTGGCATTTAAAACTCTTGACCACTCAGTTCTTAAAAATGCCACCATTGACCCTGAATTATGTGACCTGGTTCCCCAGCCTTCACTTTGCAAAACAGGCATGAATCCAAATGACTCAATCCGGCACCCAACTGTCTCTATAATTTGGTGCCCATTTACTCATCACTAACACCCAAAGCAGAAGCTCTTTTTTTTTTTTTTTTTTTTTTTTTTTTTTTTGCCGTACGCGGGCCTCTC
>NC_041219.1:67168895-67215329 GCF_002837175.3 Physeter macrocephalus | reverse complement strand
CTTCCCGGACCGGGGCACGAACCCGTGTCCCCTGCATCGGCAGGAGGACTCTCAACCACTGCGCCACCAGGGAAGCCCCAGAAGCTCTTTTAATGGGTGAGAAACAGATCTATCTTTTCCATACTGTGTCTCATAGTGCTGGGTAACACAAAGTGCTCAAATGTCCCATCACTTGATTACTGATTTTTATCTTCTAGGTCACTTAATTAAAGCAAATCTTTCAGGTCAGAAAAATATTAGTGCAACGAGAAGACCACAACCACATATTTCGGAGGTGTGTTTCTTCTAACACTCCCAGGCAATTAACTTTGGCACAATCTACCTGGAGATAGCGTCAGAGCCCACAGGCTCAGTTCCACAAAACTGTCCCCCCAACCCCATCCCACCCCCGCCCAACTTTAGATACCAACCACAAATCCAGCTTGTTATCTGTGCTTCTGGCTCACTGGCTATAAATGGAGGTTCCCACACCCCCTTCTCAGGTGTGACTGATTAGTTTGAGTGGCTCACAGAACTCACAGAAAGTTACTTACATTTACCAGTTTATTATAAAGAATATTATAAAGGATACAGATAAATAGCCAGATGGAGAGGTACACAGGTACATACTTTACAAAGGTAAAGTAAGAATACGGACAGACTCCTTTTCCTTTCTCCCAAATTTCCAAATTCATTCGTCTTGGCATATCAAGCACCATATCTTCATGACTTAAAAAAGAAACATCAGGGGCTTCCCTGGTGGCGCGGTGGTTGCGTGTCCGCCTGCCGTGGCAGGGGAACCGGGTTCGCGCCCCGGTCTGGGAGGATCCCGCGTGCCGCGGAGCGGCTGGGCCCGTGAGCCGTGGCCGCTGGGCCTGCGCGTCCGGAGCCTGTGCTCTGCAACGGGAGAGGCCGCAGCAGAGGGAGGCCCGCATACCACAAAAAAACAAACAAACAAACAAAAGAAACATCAAGGCATCAATTTACAAAAGTAAATCGAAAATACAGTCGTCCCTCAGTATCTGTGGGGTTTTGGTTCCAAGACCCTCATCCCTCAGATACCAAAATTCATGGATGCTCAAGTCCCTTATCTAAAATGACACAGTATTTGCATACAACCTACGCCCACAGCCTCCAGCATACTTTAAATCATCTCCAGATTACTTATAATACCTGATACATTGTAAATGGTATGTAAATAGGCAAATTCAAGCTTTGCTCTTTGGAACCTTTTGGAATTTTCGCCCCAAATATTTTGGATCCACAGTTAGTAGAATCAGTGGACGCAGAACCCTCGGATACAAAGGACTGGCTATAATTCAAAAATACGGTGTCTCACATCCTCATTATCTTCTGTTAAAAGGTGGCAATCAGGTAAAGAGTAAATCTGTCAACTCACAGAAATCGAACACTCACACCCACGATAGCCTGAGATAGAATCCAAATGTCCCATGAACTTAGTGCACGGACAGGTAACCGCTACATCAGCTGAAGTTCAGTACAGAAACCAACTCAACACCACTAAGCAAGACAAGCACCGTGAGCGCTGGAGTCATCCTCACTTGACACTGACCTAACAGTTCAGATATTCTCCATTCACTACACAAAAATGTTCAAGGGTTGTTCCACACTACCAGCTGGGTTTTCTATTAGTGCTAAAATTTCAAAACACAGCAAACCCTTGGAAAAAGTAATTGGAAGAGCTGAATGATTTAAGAATCAGATTAATCCACAAACACCTGCTTAGGAAGGAACCAATTATAATGAAAAAGTCCTTCATACCACTAGAGTCCTCTTCCCCAGGGAGTGGTAGCTACTAAATATACTTGCTTAGTAACAGGACAAGGAACCTTCTAATTTGAAAATATCCAGTTCTCAGGTCATTGATGACCAAGCTGGCCCTTAAAGGCCAGTTTAATAAGATACTGACTTGGCCATCATATAATCCCTTTAATTTATTTCTTCCAGTCCTTTTAAAATTCTTTCCACTTCTTGTGTGAGATCGCTAGCCATGACTTCCTCCTTGTGAACTCTGTCATAATTTGTGTATCTCACCAATTTACACTTTTGGTCCAGCTCAAATGTCACCTCCTTGGAGAGATTTCCCCCAATTTCCCTCACTCAGGTAGCTGCAGTAATACATATCACGAACAGTTAGCATGACCAACAAGACGTGCAGTCATACACACCTACATCTCAAAGGATCTGTCAGTAAAGATGTTTGTCAACTAGTCTGCAAAATAAACAGAACATATATACTCACGGAAAGTGGACTAACTCTAATAAGTTTACACATCTATAAAACCAAATACAAACCAAAGTGAGAGATAAAATCTAAAAGGCAGCAATGATGTGGGCATTAAAACCGATCATCTTTCTTCCCTTGCACGACTAGCAAATGACATCTCAACTTCTGAGCTACAGGTGTAATGTCTGGTTATGTTTATACCTCCTTTGAATAGTTGAACTCTCAAACTATCTCTGGGTGCTTTTCACTTGATAGGGAAAAAAATGGATTCTGAGTGGTCAATTTTTTGATAGGCTCTGGCATCTTTACCTATATTTTAACTGCAACCATTTCAATTCTAGAAAAATTCCAGGTAAAAGTGTATGTGCACAACAAGTAAAGTATGAAAACTGCTAATTTTGTACTTTAACGTGCAATGGTAACTAATAAAAAATTAGATTTGGAAATAATACAAGATAATCTTAAATTATAACATAATAAAGAAATTCGTTTTATAAAAGATAATCTTAAATTTTGCATTTTATAAAAGATAATCTTAAATTCTAACATAATAAAGAAATTCAGACTCCAGAACACATTGATGAATATGAAATAATATATCAACAACCAAGGAAAACAAATACAAATTTACACCTAATTTCCTTGACTAGGTCCTAACTTCAACTCTGGATGAATATACATTTTTGAACAATAGTTTGTGACTTACACTCTACCTGTATATAGACTGATTTTCATCCTGAAAGAAATTATAAAACCTAACTGGTTTTCTACACACCCTGATTTACCAACAAAACATCTATTATTCAAGTACTAAATAGATTCTACACTTATACCGTCTGCCTGGAAGATCCATGGCCTATTTTTGATGCGGGAATAGAATCAAACATATGACAGTGTCACCAGTTTCATTATCATCAAAAAACAGGCCTCAAAGAAACTTATTATAATGGTGCTTTGTGTGTCGGCTTCATTTAGTCAACAGAAGTACTTCTTACTCTTCTGAAAGGAGGCAAGAGAACATGCATGTTTTTTAAAGGTTTTACTACCGCAGAACAGGATGGAGTATGTTATGGAGACCCATAATTGAGACATAGCCTCGGGACCAAAGAGACTTTTATATCTACAACTGACTCCACGAAAGGTCCTCATAAGTCATCCCTTTCTCTTCATGACATTATATAACAGACACAATCAGGTGGTTTTGTGGCAACAACTCCAAGACCGTTTGCCTGCCAAGGCCAAGTTCGAGGTATGAGTATCCTCCCTTACAAAACAAAACAGGTTTTAATGTACTATACTTCTGCATTCACATTTCTGGCACTGGAGGAGTAATTTCTTTGTTTTTACACCTCATTTGCACAAATTCCTCGGCCTACAAGCTTTTTCTGCTTTTAAGTGAAAATACCTTACATTAGAAGTTTATTAGAAATGTTACACATACTGCTGTCTAGTGTTGAAAAGAAAAATTAAACAAACCTGGGTTGAGATTTAATTTCCTTGGCTACTATTAACAGATTTTAAAAATTCATTCAACGAATATTTATTGAAGATATGGCTTCTTCTGCAGAAGAAGCATTTGCTTTGGCTCCTGTGGGAGAACTAAAAAAGGAAGAAAAAGAAATGAAATGTCCAAACTAGTGGTGGGTAAATAACTACATAAATGAAAAATCAAGTAAGAATATGAGATGCTATAGCATAAATGGATTCTGGAACCAGACTGCCTAGGTCAGAAGCTTAGGTCAGGCCTTAGGAAAACTAGTGTACCTCTTCTGTGCCTCAGCTCTTCTAGCCGCTCCGCGGCATGTGGGATCTTCCCGGACCGGGGCACGAACCCGCGTCCCCTGCATCGGCAGGCGGACTCCCAACCACTGCGCCACCAGGGAAGCCCAGCTCTTCCTCTTTAAAACGGATATAACAGCAGCACCATCCTCATAGGATTGTTATAAGGATTAGATGAATACAAACATTAAAGCCCCTGTAACAGTATTTGACACATAATTAGAGCTCATTAAGCAATAACAGTTACTATTCTGAAAGACACGTGGATCAAAAAAGCAGAGACAAATGTAAATGGGCTTTGAACATAAACCCACAGAGGATGGGTGGAATCTGAGATAAGGCCAAACACCAGTGAGAAAGAGCAAAAGTCCTGCAGAGTTAAGGGTCACTACACTTCCAGACCTCACTGTCACTCCCCAGAGTTGCATCCATGCCTTCTACAGAGTTTGAATATATAAACCATCTAATTCCTCTTTCTGCCTAAAAGTTTGAGTTCGATTTCGATAACAAGAGTCCTGAGTAAGACAATGTATTTAGGAAAAAGTAAAGTGGTTTACAAGGTATACGAAACAGAACAGGAAAGAAAGAAAACATAAAAAACGCTTTCCTCAAATTATACAATATTTGCCATGTCTAAACAAAGCCACTAAATAAACAGCACAGAGAGAACAAAGGACAAATTCAAGAATGGTACTTTCACATATATTTCATATCTCTGACAATCAATGTCTCAGTATAAATTTAGCTTCTGAAATTCAAATACTTTTTTATTACCAGCAGAAAAGGGCAGCAGTATTTAGAGTTCTGAAGCACTGAGAAATTTAGACATTTACCCTAGGTCAGTGATTCCTAAACTCAAAAACTGGTTGCCTCAGAATCATGGGAGAACTGGCTTAAAATACACACTATCAAACCAAACCTCAGGAGATTCTGATTCAGCAGGTTTAGTTTGGGCATTACATTCTAGGCCACAAAACTACTTTCAGGCACAAATAGGCTGAGCAGCTGATATGTATGTGTGAACAAAACTAGTTCTACTTGTTTCTTCCCTTAGGTAAAACCCATCTTTATATTTATAATTCATATGATGGAGGATAATAGTTACCTCAATGGTAAATGGAAAGCGTTTAAAGAAAACATCTCAGCCTATAAAATTTCCTGAATTTTTACCTATAAAAATTTTTTTAACCTATAAAATTTCCTGAATTTTACATGTGGGAATTATGAAATATATTGTTTTTTTCACTCTAGGCCACAAAACTACTTTCAGGCACAAATAGGCTGAGCAGCTGATATGTATGTGTGAACAAAACTAGTTCTACTTGTTTCTTCCCTTAGGTAAAACCCATCTTTATATTTATAATTCATATGATGGAGGATAATAGTTACCTCAATGGTAAATGGAAAGCGTTTAAAGAAAACATCTCAGCCTATAAAATTTCCTGAATTTTTACCTATAAAACTTTTTTTTAACCTATAAAATTTCCTGAATTTTACATTTGGGAATTATGAAATATATTGTTTTTTTCACATTTTAACAAAACATTTTCTATCTTTTGGTACGAGTTAGGATGTTTTCAGTAACAGAATGATCAATTAAAAAGGGGCTCAGACAATGAAGAATTTAGCATCTCAAATGGCAAGAAGAGGCAGGGCAGTCTCTGGGTTGACTAACTCAGAAACTCAGTAATGCCAGGGCGCTTGGGCGGGGCTCCTCTGTGAATCCCTTACTTTTCTCTCATAGTTCCACCGTTGCCGCTGCAGCTCCAAGTATCATGTTCTTATGCTAAAGAAGGGAACGAATTCCTGTCTTAGGTTTCTTTTTTTTTTTAAGAAAACGGAGGAAAGTTTCACAGTTCTTCAGCTTAAACCAATTACCTATGGCATAAGGCATAGGACTAACTCCCTAAGAATAATTATGATCTACACCCTGGGGCTTAGGAGGCTCACCTTCCCAGAACACATGGAGGAAACAACCACTAGAACAAAGTCTGGACTCTTTCCAACAGGAAGAAAGGCACCAAAGTTTGCTAGGCACCAAAAGGGGTCCATCACACTCTGTGACAAAGTAATAATCCATGTTTAAACCAATCAAAATGTAATTCAGCATGGAGAAACCATTTCAGTGCATTAAGTGACTGTAAAACATTAGCAACGACCAACAAAAGGAAGATTAAGCTGCCAACAGAAAATGAAAGAAAAGGTGTACCCAACTGGAAACTGGAAGGATAGAACCCACTTCCTTATGCAGTAAAATTACTGTCAATCAAATCAAACACTTGATTTGAAAATTACTAGTCAGGAACTTTTTCCTACTCTAAACAATCTGTGTGTCCGTTACTCTCTGATTGCTAGATCAGCTAAATATTTCAAAAGTGTTATTTACATATTAGATACAGAAGACAAAATAAGAAAGGACTAGATATATTAATTTAAATAAGAGTAAACTCAGTTCTTAAACACTGTTCTTAAAATGTTTGTTCAGGTGCCTGAGGATCAACGGCATAGCAAATTATGGCCACTCAAATACAAACTTTAGAAATGGATCACTTTCATAGGCTTCCTTTGAAAATCTTCCCAAAAAATATATACTGGTGTTATCTGACCAAAAATAAAACATCTTGATTGTTCAGAATTTCATCTGGAAGCCCCAGAGTCAGTTCGAGATCCCAGTACTATGTAGTACTGGGATAGTACATCTTGATTGTTCAGAATTTCATCTGGAAGCCCCAGAGTCAGTTCGAGATCCCAGCATAAATACATAGTACTGTCAGGAATGTAAAAGTGCAGCTGCTATGGAAAACAGTTCAGTGGTTCCTCAAAAAGTTAAACGTAGAATTACCATACAACTTAGCAACTCAACTCCTAGGTATATATCCCAAAGAACCGAAAACAGGCACTCAACCAAACACCTGTACACAAATATTCCTAGCCACTGTTCACAAAAGCCAAAAGGTGGAGACAACCCAAATGTCCATCAATGGGTGAATGAGCAAAGAAAATGCAGCATATACACACAATGGAATATTATTCAGCCATAAAAAAGAATGAAGTATCGATAGATGCTACAACATGGTTGAACCTCAAAACCATTATGTTAAGTGAAATAAGGCAGACACAAAACATCACATATCGTATGATTCCATTTATAAGAAATACTCAGATAAGGTAAATCCATAGAGACAGAAAACTGATTAATAATTGCCAGGGGCTAGGGGGGAAAGGGGGAAATTGGGAGCCAACTGCTTAATGGGCACAGGGTTTCCTTTTGGGGTGATGAAATTATTTTGAAACTAGCTAGAGACGATTGGTGCCTACCACTGTGATATACTGAATGCCACTGAATCATACACCTTAAGATGGCTAATTTTATGCTATATGAATTTTACAAGAATTAAAAAGTAACTAATGTAGCTGTAATATGAAATATGTAAAGATGTGAAGAAAGATGTGCACTGGAATTTAGTCAATCCTGATCAGAAGTATTAATACTTCAACTTGCTTTAATACAGCATAGCATTCTACAATTCTTCCTCTGATTGGATATAATCTGGGACCTTCTCCATTACATCCAGCATTCTAAGGTTTAAAATGTGAGTCTATTATACTGAATTTCAGATTAATTCCCACAACACAAATGGTATTGCCCACTCAGCTCATTCAGGAAAAAGCTAAGTTAGAAAGCATTCTGATCTAAATTAACAAATGAAATAGAACCTAATTATTTACTGTTGTGGAGAGCCCTAGGGAGATTTCTTGGTGGTTTAGGACCCTCTGAAATCACTTTGTAAGTCTGTTTTTGCTTCTCAAGAGAAAGATGGGCTAAACAGATTGTTTGCTACCGCTGTTGTTTCAATGGAAATGTTCTACAAGGATCAGATTGGTCCTTCCCAGAAGGCAGGCCGTACAATACAACACAACAAGGGAAAAGAACAAGCAACATTTGCAATTCTGTGTTAAAACTCCACACGTTCTGGAATTAAAATTCCATCTTTGTCTAGAAAGTTTCCTTGTTTGCAGATGTTTTCGATGTGGTAAGCAAGTTTTGCACGGGTCCGGAATTTCTGCCCTGAGGACAGGAATCGGAGGTGGCTGGGCTATGGCTGCGGCAGCAGGGACCCCCCCCCAGGGACCCCCCCCACCCCCCACCCCCCGTCAGCTGCTATCATCTCTCCTCCAGGCCGAGCAACAGCAGCAGTCCTGGGCCATGAAATATTTGGATACTGAGATCCTCGCCCTTAGGGACGCAGACTGGGACCAGCAGCACAGGCAATAGCTGGGTACTGCTCGCACATCACAGAGGGAATTAAGAGATGGCAAAAACCCTTCTCATGGGTGTCTATCCTTTACTGCTCTAAAACTGCTGTCCCACTGTGGCTGCAAGAGAGGAACTCCAATGCTGACAGATTCTAAAAATACAAAACATACATATTTCACAAGTTGATGGTATACACGGGTCAAGTCTACCTGTAACTGTCAGGGGCTACAGGTACTTGCCAGTGTTGAATTAACAAAGGCAAATGCCCAAGTCGGCTTCTCTCAGCTCACAACATACCTAAAAATCATTTAATATACTACCAGTGACATGCATACCATGCTTTGAGAAATGCCAAATGAAACCTTATGTTAAAAAAAAAAAAAAAAGCAACTATTTATTCTAACAAAACAAACAACTATGGCTATAGATTGAAAGTCCCAGATTTCCCAGATGAGTTGCTGGTGTTCAAAAGTACTAATAGAGCTACTATCTCACAATAAGAACTATATAAACATGCTTAGAGTACCCTATTCATTTATTCCAAGGAGCACGTTTTTAAAAACATTTAACAGCTCTGAAAGTGGGAGGCTTCTCACATCTCACGGCATTTTACGATCACGGCCCCCCAGGAGGCAGCTGTGATACCATTTTCATAACCCGTGTATGCTCGGATGTCAGAAGCACGGTGTGTGCATCCAGAGCAGGCAATAAAATCCCAGAGACAACAGCAGAGCACACCTCTACCCCTAGAACCCAGAGGCTGCGGGGAGGAGGCCCCCAGTAACATTTCGGTGGCCGGAATCAAAATTAGGCCAGAACGAACTAACTGCAAAGCTATCTGCATAAAGTCACACACTTGATGTGCACAACAATTGAAGGAAACAACAACAACAAATTTCACTCACATCTAGTGTGCCTCCCGCCCAAGTAAAACAAATGTTTATCTAGTAACATCTCTGGGATTGTGAGAGCTGGTGCGCTGGGCAAAAATCTAGACCAAAGCAACCTGGCAGCTATGTCCCCAAGCATGGTGTCGGGAGACGTGAACGCTGCTGGCGGGGAGGGCAGAGCCTCCCCCGCCCCGATGGCATCACGCCTGACCCAACTGCACGTGTTTACAGTATCCGCCTCGCTCTCAGGCATGTCATCCCAGAATTAAAGAGTAGCTAAAAGAAAACCTGATGTGCTTCCATTTCAAAAAATATTTACATACACTTCTGGGTCTGACTCAAACATGTATGTTCCCTGGCACTGATTTTTCACCTCCCTTCTTTATATATTATTAATTTATTGTCTTTTTTTGTTACAGGCCATTTCAAATTCTCCACGGGAAGAGACGGATTGTGAATAAATGAAAGTTTCTAGTGCTTGAACTAGCTCTTCACTCATTTCACTATTTCATTCAACAACTATTGAGTGTGCTTATTAGCAAGAGGGAGAGTTGTAAGGGGTGTACACACACAGTTGCACTCTGTAATTCCCGCAGCTGAGAACGAACAAATCATTAAATTAGGCACTGCTTACATCTTCCAAAGATACTTCTATCAATATTTTTACAAAGTACAGAAATGTTTGGTGTACACGATAGATAAATTGTTACGCACCAATTCAGCACTAATTACCAAATGAACTCAGACATGCCTAAATCCAAATCAACTGTAACTCTGGAAAAATTTAAAAATGCTTCTTTCTTTGAGGATGTTTGTACCCTATAATCTGAAAGAGGGTTGGGCAGTTAACCATGTTAACTAGTCATGCTACCATGTTATATCTAGTCATCATGTCCTTAGGCTTTTTCTTAGCTGTGACACTTCCTCAGAGTTCCCTTGTTTTTCCTGACCTTAGAGAATACAGTGTTTATGTACAGAGTCTTTTGTCTTTAGTCTTAGAGACGCCATTCACCTCCATAGTCGCTTTGGTCAGCACCTTTCTGCCCCACTCTGTCCAATAAGGTTGTGTCATGTATTTGTAACAGTTAGCTCCTTTTGTCACAGTCTGCATTCTATCCTGGGATCCCTTGACCTCCTAAATGATTTTTAGAATTTGCATATAGTCTGGATTCACTCTTTGTGTGTAAAGTTCAATGGGCTTTTTCAGATAACCACAATTAAAGCATCACACGCCACCCTAAAAATCCCCTGTGCTTCAAGTATTCAGCTGGTCCCTCCTTTCCCTCAAACCCCTGATCTTTTTACTGACTCCATAGTTTTGCCTTTTCCAAAATGTCTGTGGGAATCATACAGTTAGTAGAGTTTTTAGACTGGCTTCTTTCACTTAGCAATATGCATTTAACATTCATCTGTGTCTTTCTGTGGCTTGTCCACTTTTTCTTACTGCTGAATAATATTCCATTATATATGGATGTACCAGTTTGTTTATATAGTCACCTATTAAAGGATATCATCTTGGCTGCTTCCAGTTTCGGCAACTATGAATAAAGCTGCTATAAATAGTCATGTGCAAGTTTTTGTGTGGACATAAAATTTTCAGCTCATTTGGGTATATACCAAGAAGCATGATTGCAGAATCATATGGTAAGACTATGTTTAGCTTTGTAAGAGACTGCCAAACTGTCTTCGAATTTTGCATTCCCACCAGCAATGAATGAGAGTCCCTATCGCTCTACAACACTGCCAGCAAATGGTATTGTCAGTTTTTTGGATTTTAGCCATTCTAATAGGTGTGTAGTGTTATCTCACTATTATTTAATTTGCAATTCCCCAATGACAAATTGGGGAATTGTTTGAGCATCTTTTCATATACTTATTGGCCATCTGTATATTTTCTTTGGCAAGGTGTCTACTCAGATCTTTTTTTGTTCATATTTTAATTGGATTATTTGTTTTCTTATTGTTGAATAAAGACATTTTTAATTAATTATTTTTTAATTCAGATTTACATAATTTACTGGAGAACAGATTATAAATCAATCTCATCATTTCATCTAGGTCAGCAAAAACAGAACCAATACCTAACTACTTGAGTCTTTGGTTTTATTTTTCTAAAAAGCAGCACATAAAATGAAATCAGTCCCAAATGTCACAATCTCTTATGGAGAAATAATTAAAGAAATTAAGGTACATTCACAAAAACAGTGCACTACAGAGCTTTTAACACATTCATTATAAATTCTGAGCATATTTTGGCTTTATTAAAGATTGAGAGTTGTATTGTTTAAAATACAAGCCACATAAATGGCATAGCCTGTCCACTATCAGAGCTTTGGCAAACATCTATGTTCCATTTCCATACCTCAGTAGAGCTTAATGATGCAGATTCCAAGTCGGTTAACTGGTCATTTTTCTCAAGTGGTATTGGGCATTTTATCTGGAGATATGGCTAATTACAATTCAAAGGAAATTAACTTCTCTATTTTCTGTAGGAATTATAACTGTATTCAATGAGTCAATGTGATGGATGCATTCAACCACTGGTTTTTAAAAAACATCTACTGAGGATGTTTTTGACTTTCTCTTTGTGTGAATTTGTTTTTTGAGGAAAAAAAAATCTTTGGCAAGTGTATGTATTAACTGTTACACTCTATAGTGTTTGACACAACCAGAAAGAAAGGTGCTTCTATTGTTCCCATTTTTTAAATGACCCCCCCCCACTTCCATATCCACCAAAATCAATTATTTAAGATCTTATATGAGACAGCTTTCCCTGAATGATACCAGAAATTCAGGCCATTCATTAGGTTGAAGATCATCTTTCCTTCTGAAAAAAATCCATAGGGAAAAAAATTCAACTGAAACCTAAAACTAAAAACAATTTAACTGTATTTTTAAAATATAGGGATATGTGAAATGTTACATTAGTATGCTTTTTAAATAAGAGTAGGTTACCTATAAGCACTCATCATATTGTAAGTTAGTCTTTCTATTTCAATTATGACTGCCAATTCATGGTAGGAAATTTAAAAAGCAAGAAACAGAGGTAATCCACAGCAGTACATATCCAAATGAATCACAAATCTTTTGCAGTTGTTTCTAAAAACAAAACAAAGCATATACACACACACACACCAAACAAACAAGCAAAAAAAACCCCAAGAAGCTTAAAAAAAAAATCTACAGCCCTAGGGGATTAAAAATAGAAGTATAATCAATAGATTTGTTTTTAAGAGGTTTGACTGCATTTCAAGTTTGGAAATATAATTACATTTTTAAGTATTTTATACTACATCTCACGACATACATAGTAGTGTCTTTTATTTAAAATGAACAATATTGGGTTTTAAAAAAAATATACAATGACATACAGAAGAAAATAGAACAAAATAGGCCAATGATCCCAATGCCTAGAATAATCTGTTGACACACAGAAATAAATAAATGAAATATATACACATGATTTGATGATTCAAAAGCTCATTTAGGCAGAGAGTGAGAAGTGAAACACATCTAACCCTACCCTCCCAATCCAGGCAACCTGTGTTACCTTCTGCTTCAGATATACCTATTATTGAAATCCCCTCCTTCCTTCCACTGGAGCAAAGTCAATCATACATACAACTTTCGACATATTTTTTACAGAGAAAATAATTTATTTTATGGGGAAACATTTCTGTTCTACAGCATTTTTGGATACTGCTGCTAAGATCATGAATTTTTAATACAGAAGAAATACATTGCTATCTCCTGCTCTTGTTGGGTCTAATGAAAGTAAGGTTCCTTTCCCAAATGAGAACAAAACATATTCATTCCTCATTCTGTAGTGTTCTTGACAACTAGGTTAAATAGTTGGTATTATTAAAAAAAAAAAAAAAAATCACTGGTGTCCCCAACTTTTTAATTTACAAAGAAGGTCAAGAGCTGGGGTTTAGGCAAAAATAATTCAGTTCAATCATATGACAAATTCTTGATCCGCAGAAATGTTTATTGCTGTTTTAAACACCACACTTTGGGATGATTTGTTTCACAGCAATAGGTAAATTAAGGTAATCCATTCAATTTTTCCTAAAGGTTGCAAATATTACTAAGTTTTCTCAAATGTAAAAGCATTCTTCCCTTGCTTCTTCTATCTTTCTCTTTCTGCCAAACTTCTCTAGAGAGTCCATACCAATCATGCCACTAAAACTGCTTTCTCAAAGGTCAATCAATATTCTCATAATTGCTATATCAATGGTCTCTGCTTCTTTCTCATCCCTTTGATGTCCATGCATCTTTTGACAATGGGAAATCTTTACATCCTTGGCTTCCACAATACTGAATTCCCCTAAGTTCCGACCCAGGCTCTCTGGATTAATTTTCTGACTTTCTTCATGTGCTATATTTTTATTCAGATCCCTTAAACACGGGTATTTCTCCAAGACTCTGACTTCTGTCCCCATCTTTTCCCACAATAGGTATGGTAGTAACAACAGCTGCAACCAGCACAATTAAAATTTATCAAGTATTAATGTGCTAGACCTCATGCCAACCTCTTTACATACCCTATATATCATCCCATACTTGCCTAGCCTCTTAACTCCTTGGTGCCTAAATATACTCTGCAATTCTGGCTTATCTACCACTTTAGTCAAGCTTTCTTACCTTTTCCGGGAGTAAACTGCATTCCAAGTACCTTATTCTCTCGTTTATCACCATCTCCCCAGTGATTAGAACCGTGCTTGACACACAGTAATGTCTATGAAGCACATGGTAGTATATCTGCTGCATAAAAGATTGGAAAACCCACACATATCCCACCTCTTTTTGACATAGGGTGGACTGCCATAAAAAATAGACTATTGGCTTAGCGCTTACAACTATTATAATTATAATTAGGAATTCAACCTGCTTGTCCCATTTCTAAAGCACATGTCATTCCATGTATATTATAAAGTACCAGCATATCAAAAGTTGTGCAAGACCTCTACGTAGAAAACTGTAAAATACTGAGTAAAGTTTTCAAAGTTCTTAAGAAATGGAGGAATATCCCATGGTATATCACGAAAAGTCAACACTGTGAAGATGTCAGTTCTCTCCAATGGATCTGCAGATTCAGTGCAATTGCAATCAAAATTCCAGCAAGATTTCTTGTGAAAATTAAAACCAATTCAATGATTTATATGGTAATGCAAAGGGCCAAAGTAGAATAACAATCTCTAAAAAGATGACTGGCAGGGCTTCCCTGGTGGCGCAGTGGTTGCGCGTCCGCCTGCCGATGCAGGGGAACCGGGTTCGCGCCCCGGTCTGGGAGGATCCCACATGCCGCGGAGCGGCTGGGCCCGTGATTAATGATGCAGATTCCAAGTCGGTTAACTGGTCATTTTTCTCAAGTGGTATTGGGCATTTTATCTGGAGATATGGCTAATTACAATTCAAAGGAAATTAACTTCTCTATTTTCTGTAGGAATTATAACTGTATTCAATGAGTCAATGTGATGGATGCATTCAACCACTGGTTTTTAAAAAACATCTACTGAGGATGTTTTTGACTTTCTCTTTGTGTGAATTTGTTTTTTGAGGAAAAAAAAATCTTTGGCAAGTGTATGTATTAACTGTTACACTCTATAGTGTTTGACACAACCAGAAAGAAAGGTGCTTCTATTGTTCCCATTTTTTAAATGACCCCCCCACTTCCATATCCACCAAAATCAATTATTTAAGATCTTATATGAGACAGCTTTCCCTGAATGATACCAGAAATTCAGGCCATTCATTAGGTTGAAGATCATCTTTCCTTCTGAAAAAAATCCATAGGGAAAAAAATTCAACTGAAACCTAAAACTAAAAACAATTTAACTGTATTTTTAAAATATAGGGATATGTGAAATGTTACATTAGTATGCTTTTTAAATAAGAGTAGGTTACCTATAAGCACTCATCATATTGTAAGTTAGTCTTTCTATTTCAATTATGATTGCCAATTCATGGTAGGAAATTTAAAAAGCAAGAAACAGAGGTAATCCACAGCAGTACATATCCAAATGAATCACAAATCTTTTGCAGTTGTTTCTAAAAACAAAACAAAGCATATACACACACACACACCAAACAAACAAGCAAAAAAAACCCCAAGAAGCTTAAAAAAAAAATCTACAGCCCTAGGGGATTAAAAATAGAAGTATAATCAATAGATTTGTTTTTAAGAGGTTTCACTGCATTTCAAGTTTGGAAATATAATTACATTTTTAAGTATTTTATACTACATCTCACGACATACATAGTAGTGTCTTTTATTTAAAATGAACAATATTGGGTTTTAAAAAAAATATACAATGACATACAGAAGAAAATAGAACAAAATAGGCCAATGATCCCAATGCCTAGAATAATCTGTTGACACACAGAAATAAATAAATGAAATATATACACATGATTTGATGATTCAAAAGCTCATTTAGGCAGAGAGTGAGAAGTGAAACACATCTAACCCTACCCTCCCAATCCAGGCAACCTGTGTTACCTTCTGCTTCAGATATACCTATTATTGAAATCCCCTCCTTCCTTCCACTGGAGCAAAGTCAATCATACATACAACTTTCGACATATTTTTTACAGAGAAAATAATTTATTTTATGGGGAAACATTTCTGTTCTACAGCATTTTTGGATACTGCTGCTAAGATCATGAATTTTTAATACAGAAGAAATACATTGCTATCTCCTGCTCTTGTTGGGTCTAATGAAAGTAAGGTTCCTTTCCCAAATGAGAACAAAACATATTCATTCCTCATTCTGTAGTGTTCTTGACAACTAGGTTAAATAGTTGGTATTATTAAAAAAAAAAAAAAAAAAATCACTGGTGTCCCCAACTTTTTAATTTACAAAGAAGGTCAAGAGCTGGGGTTTAGGCAAAAATAATTCAGTTCAATCATATGACAAATTCTTGATCCGCAGAAATGTTTATTGCTGTTTTAAACACCACACTTTGGGATGATTTGTTTCACAGCAATAGGTAAATTAAGGTAATCCATTCAATTTTTCCTAAAGGTTGCAAATATTACTAAGTTTTCTCAAATGTAAAAGCATTCTTCCCTTGCTTCTTCTATCTTTCTCTTTCTGCCAAACTTCTCTAGAGAGTCCATACCAATCATGCCACTAAAACTGCTTTCTCAAAGGTCAATCAATATTCTCATAATTGCTATATCAATGGTCTCTGCTTCTTTCTCATCCCTTTGATGTCCATGCATCTTTTGACAATGGGAAATCTTTACATCCTTGGCTTCCACAATACTGAATTCCCCTAAGTTCCGACCCAGGCTCTCTGGATTAATTTTCTGACTTTCTTCATGTGCTATATTTTTATTCAGATCCCTTAAACACGGGTGTTTCTCCAAGACTCTGACTTCTGTCCCCATCTTTTCCCACAATAGGTATGGTAGTAACAACAGCTGCAACCAGCACAATTAAAATTTATCAAGTATTAATGTGCTAGACCTCATGCCAACCTCTTTACATACCCTATATATCATCCCATACTTGCCTAGCCTCTTAACTCCTTGGTGCCTAAATATACTCTGCAATTCTGGCTTATCTACCACTTTAGTCAAGCTTTCTTACCTTTTCCGGGAGTAAACTGCATTCCAAGTACCTTATTCTCTCGTTTATCACCATCTCCCCAGTGATTAGAACCGTGCTTGACACACAGTAATGTCTATGAAGCACATGGTAGTATATCTGCTGCATAAAAGATTGGAAAACCCACACATATCCCACCTCTTTTTGACATAGGGTGGACTGCCATAAAAAATAGACTATTGGCTTAGCGCTTACAACTATTATAATTATAATTAGGAATTCAACCTGCTTGTCCCATTTCTAAAGCACATGTCATTCCATGTATATTATAAAGTACCAGCATATCAAAAGTTGTGCAAGACCTCTACGTAGAAAACTGTAAAATACTGAGTAAAGTTTTCAAAGTTCTTAAGAAATGGAGGAATATCCCATGGTATATCACGAAAAGTCAACACTGTGAAGATGTCAGTTCTCTCCAATGGATCTGCAGATTCAGTGCAATTGCAATCAAAATTCCAGCAAGATTTCTTGTGAAAATTAAAACCAATTCAATGATTTATATGGTAATGCAAAGGGCCAAAGTAGAATAACAATCTCTAAAAAGATGACTGGCAATATTGTTTTGGTGAGGATGTGGGCCAATCGTAACTTTCTCACAATGCTTTTGCAAGCCTAAGTTGTACAACTACTCCAAACACTGTTTGACAGTATTTTCTAAAGTTAAATCCACACATATCCTGTGACCCAGCAATTCTCTTCTTGAGAATAAATGCCAAAAAAGGTATAAATGAGACCACCAAAAAGACACTCAAAAATGCTAACAGCAATATCATCTATAATAGTTACAAACTGGAAAAAACCCAAATGTCACTCTGTAGGAGGATGGATAAAATGAATAGTGGCATATTTATACAATGGAACACTAGACATCAGTGAAAATGAAGAAACTCCTGCTACATGCAACATGGGTGAATCTTGAAGAATAATGAGTGAAACAAGCTAGATACTACACCACACTGTATTCTACTACATTATCCCTTATTTTCAGCAACACACTGTTAAGTGTTAGAAGTTAAAATAGAGGTACTTTGGGGGCAAAGAGAGTGGGTAGCTGGGTGGAGACATGAAGTGGTCTTTTGGGGTGCTAGTAATGGTCTATTTCTTGGTTTGAGTAGTGGTACACAAGCATGTTTACTTTGTGATACTTTATCAAGTTACACACAGAAGACATGTGTACTGTAGTATATGTTATACTTTAAACTTGACATACTACAGCTGAAGGAAGCAATATTCATGGAAGACCACACAAAACTGCGGTCCTTGGTCACTTTTTAAACCAGTAATCACCATATTAAAGATGAAGGGGTTCTTTCTGAAAGAAACCAAGCCTACCTTTCATTATCACAAGCCTTTTACTACTATATTTATTGATCAGAGTAACTTTGAAAATCATAATTACAACACAGAGTTGAATCATATGGCATTGCCATGTTTATAAGTCAAAAACAGTCAAATATTGACAACTGCATTTACTTGATGTAGACAATATTGCTGTAAGACAGTTTCACTGCTATGACTTTAAGACACGATCAAAATAATCCCATCGGTAGTTACATATAATAATATTTGGAAATGAAGTCCAGAGGACACTTTCTGGAGAGGAGAGAAAAGGGAAGAGAGATTAGAAACACTTATAAAAACCCAAGGTTATGGTTGGCACAGTAAAAGGTAATGGTAGCAGGCAGACAATCGGCGGGAGAGACAAGAGTCGTATCTGCAGGCAAATATGACTTGGCCTCCCGTCTCCCCTCCCTGTTCTAGCAGTGGTCCCTGGACCGCAGCCTTTCCGAAGGTGAATCCCTGGGCTCTGCCATTTTTGCTTAGACCCTCTAAGAAACGCCTACGTTAAGATATGGCCAATGTCATTCCCTTAGCTTTTTTCAAAGGCAGCTGTAATGAAGAGCTGTAGGAAGTCTGCCCGTTTTGCTGCAAAATTTTTGTAGAGTGTCTCTTACACCATTAAGTGTTCCCAAATAAAAACTCACATGAGAAATTCTAATCAAGGAAAAAAATGTCTTGTGGATGAACCGATATGTATCTTCTTTCTAACAGCATGGTAACCTACATTTCCATTTTAACATTGGGAAAAACAGCTAAAAGTGGAGTTCAATTATAGTAACTCGATTGACTTCTACTTTTTGCAAGTTTACACTTAGTGATGGTCTTTAGTTTTAAAAAAATAGAACTTATCTATTTTTATTTTACTAATCATATTGCCTTACCTTTTGCTTTAAGTTTCCTAGGGAAAAAAAACCAATGTAAATAAATCTAATTCATATCAAACTCATTATTATGCAATTTTTTCTAATACATCTTATCTATAAGTTGGGGACTAATTGTTAAATTATCCCTTTACCTTTGGAGATACAAACTCAGTCAGAAAACCAAAACCCAGCACTTCTTTGAGCTATAACATGGCTCTCCAGGAGCAATTGCTTAGAACAGATTTCTCTACATTTGCTAAATAATTTGTGATTTTACAAACTGCTAAATAGATTTTTTAAAGGGGTCTCAGGGAATAGGATTGGGTCTTGTATATGGCTTATTAGGACATTTTTCAGGATATGAATTTAGGGTTTCAAATACAAAAATGCTTTTGGAAATTTCAAATGTAACTTGAAGTGGGGTGGGGTGGGTCCAAACTACTTATATGCAACGCACACATGCACATGCATATACATGGCTAAAATCTCAGCTGTTAACATGTCAGAGTCCATATTACCTTGGCCATCTGTCTCTGCATGCTAGACAGCGCATAACAATGTCTGGATTCTGTTATAGCTTCTATATTATTTATAACTCATAACATATTTTTATATTTCACATTTGAAAAAAAAACTTTCGGCTAACCTAAAGAAACTTAAACTGACAGGGATTTCAAGTACTGCAAAAGAAGGGAAGGACTAGTTTTTAGTAAGCAGATAAATTCTGGAGAAAAAAAGGAAGGGAAGGGGAGAGGAGAGGTGAGGTGGGGTGGGGAGGGGAGGGGAGGGGAGGGGGTGAAAAGAAAAGAAAAGAAAAGAAATGCTTGCTTTTAAATAAAAGGCAGCATCTATCTACCCGTGCAGATTGATGTGATTAACAATTCCTGGTTTCCAGCTTCAGATTTAACATCCCTTGGCAGGCAACTTTTAAACCTGCTTTTATTCTCCCTTCAGCAGCCACTCTAAAACTTTTTGTCACTCTCCTTAAGCTACCTACCCAATCCTTCCTGTGCCCCCTAGTAAACATTTGTTGCCCTACAGCTCAAATCTTAACTGTAAGTTACGTCCATTCTTATTTCTTCCTTCAAGTCTTCAGAAGACGAGATGCTTGCCCCCCATTTTATATCCTTGACCTGTTTTCTTCCCAAGTTCCCTGGGACCCTGTTCTAACAATGTTTCTTCTCTTTCCTGCATCTTCAATCTCCTCTCTCCTGGCTCCTACTTTACCAGCTAAAAAACACACTTTAGCCATTCCCATTCGTTAATGCATCTTGTCAATGAATTTCTCTTTTCCTTCTCAGCCCAAAGACCAGTTCACACTGGTTGCGTGCACTCCCCCTGCACCCCTTCACTCCTCCACTGACTGTCAACCCCACTTCCATCCTCTCCCTCAGCGAAGGTCGCTGACGGTTTCCTAACGGACGAAGTCAAAGGCCGCTTCTCGGTCATCACCTCAGAGGACTCGATACAGTTAATGCTCCTGGTTTTCCTAACCTCACTCCTCTGCTTCTCTCCTGCTGACCATCTCGACCATCTCCTCTAGGTCTCCTCTGCCCCCCACCTAGACATGCGGTTTCCTTTCAGGTTCTATCTTCAATCCTCCTTCATTTACACTCTCCATCCTTAAGTGATGTAATTCAGTCTTTATTTAATGACTCCAGTTATTGTGCAATAACAACATTGGTGTTTTCATTAAACCTATACATTCTGATCTACATCTCTTGGCTGGTATTTTTCCCCGCTCTGTGGGGTCCTATAACTAATTTGTGCTCTCTTGGCAAAAGGAATATCCGACCCATGTTTCAAACTCAAAATGTCCAAACCTCTTTATTCCCAGCGAAACCTGTTTCTCTCCTAAATTTCTCATCTCAAATACAATCCAAATGCTGGAGAGCGGCCTTTCCCCACGCCTTTGCTCTCCCCTATCCCAGCTCATCGAACCCTAAGATTCTGCCACCTTAACATCCACTGCACCAATCCTCTCTCCCCTACTCCTGCCAGAGTTTAAAATCCTGGTCTTTCAAACATTAAGGAATCCAGGCCCAGTCTCCTCCTCCTCCGATGTATCCTCCACACCGTGGCAGGTTTATCTTTCTAATACGCAGATTTGTTCCTCTCTGCTCTCCTACTTAAACCCTTACAAATGGCCCACCAGTGAGTGCTACAGGGACCTGCCCTCCTCACCTCCTGAGCTCCCTCCCCCCAAGCTCCTCACACCTAATACTCTAGCAGCCCTGGAATAACTGCTCCTTGAAGAGATGTACAAGCCTTTAGTCTTGCTGGTCACTCTGTTTTGACTGCGACCCATCTCTGCTCTTCTGCCTAGCAAATTCTGAATCATCGTTCAACACCCAGCACAGACATCATGTCCTCTGGGGAGCCAGCCACCCACGCTCTCAGGTCCCTGGCAGCAGGGATCACTTCCTCCGCTGTGCCATCTCCCACTCTGCACACTTCTCTCCCTGTCCTCAGTACTCGCCCCAGAAGGATCCCTTGCCCCTCTTTGGAGATTCAGGTCACCTGGTCTGGAATGTGTAAATGTTTGTTTAATTATTTGACAGAAATTATCTTTTTAGACCCTGTTCCCCTCTACTGGTCAGATTAAGAGCTGTCTGAGGCTCGCCAGAATCTAGCACGGGGGTTGGAACAACACAAAAAACACAAGAGTTCTTCAGGTTGGAGATGAAGAATTCTGAAGTTACTTAAATCTGGGTTTGCATCCCGGCTCTGCTACTTACCAGGCTCTGTGAACTTCAAAGAACCGCTCTCAACATGTTTTCCTGTTTCTGAAATGGGGATAATAATACCTTTCCCACAGACAGTTGTGAGGGTTCTACGAGATAATAGGCACTCAACAACTGCTAACATGAAGTACGTGAAATATTTGGTGAATTTACGAACATACTGATCACATAACATTTCGAAAGTTATAAATACTTAAGATGAAAACCAAACATGTGAGCATAGATTAACTTTTCAAAACCTACTTATCAACACATTTACATAAAAGTTAATAGTTTAACAGATGCTTTATATTTTTATTAAAACTAAAGGAATTCTTTCTCTTTTGATTTCGATTGATGGCTACTCCATATTTAAAATTTTTCTAATCCTTGTAATGGAAAGAAGCATAAAATCACTAATTTCATCTACTTTTTCAAACTCAGCATGACTGAGATACTCAGTAACTCTGGTGCTTCAAAATGAAATTAAAAAGAAGTGACTGAGGGCTTCCCTGGTGGCGCAGTGGCTGAGAGTCCGCCTGCCGATGCAGGGGACGCGGGTTCGTGCTCCGGCCTGGGAGGATCCCGCATGCCGCGGAGCGGCTGGGCCCGTGAGCCATGGCCGCTGAGCCTGCGCGTCCGGAGCCTGTGCTCCGCAACGGGAGAGGCCACAGCAGTGAGAGGTCCGTGTACCGCAAAAAATAAATAAATAAATAAATAAATAAATAAAATAAAAAAAGAAGTGACTGAAAGACAGACTGAGCTAACAGGCATTAGCTAATAAGGGGAAAAACCACATAAATTCGATATGGAAAAGTCATTTGAAGTTAAGACAGCCATTATTCAATACCGTCAGGTTAAAACTGAACATACAAAAATCAAGAGCCAGCAAAATATCAATATTAAAACAGGATCATGAATGATTTTCTTTTTTCTTTTTTACTTGTTCATTTCTAAAAACATTTTCTACAATAAGCATGTATCACTTTTTACAATAAAATTATTTTAAAAATCTTTTGGAAAATGCTCAAAATAAACTGTTAGTGAAAAGGTAGAATTATAACATTGTATATTCCAGATGGTACCCATTACGAAAGAAAATGTGTATACACGGGGGGTACACATATGGGGAAAAAACCCAGAAGGCATAATGTTCTTGGTTTCTCTGTTGGTGAAATTACCAGTAGTTTTTATGGCCTTTATAGTTTTGTGTATTTTCTAATTTCTTTACGATGATCTAGCATTACTTTAAAAAATAACAGCTTTTTGGATTCATATACCATAGAATTCAATCATTTAAATTGTACAATTGTTTTTAGATAGCCACAAAATTGGGCAACTATCACCATAATCAATTTTAGAACATTTTCATCACCCCAAAAGAAAACCTGTACCCATGAGTAGTCACTCATTACCTTCTCTCCCCAGCTCCTGGCAACCTCCAATCTATTTTCTGTCTCCACAGATTTGCCAATGCTGGATATTTCATATAAATGGAATCATATAATATGTGGTCCTTTGTGAATGACTTCTTTTATTTATCATAATGTTTTCAAGGCTCACTCATGTTATAGCATGTATTAGTACTTCATTTCTTTTCGTCACCAAGCAGTATTCCATTGTATGGATAGAATGCATTTTATTTATCCATTTACGAGCTGTCATGAGTTGTTTCCATTTTGAGGCTATTCTGAATAACGCTAGGAGGAATGTTCACGTACATGTTTTGTATACACATATGTATTCAAATCTCTTGGATATACAACAAGGAGTGGAACTACCCGGTCATTTGGTAACTCCATGTTTAGCTTTTTGACGAACTACCAAACTGCTTTTCAAAGCAGCTGCATCATTTTATATTCCCACCAACAATGGAGGAGAGCTGTAATTTTTCCACACCATTGCCAACACGTGTTATTGCCCATCTTTTTGATTAGAGCTATCCTAGTGGGTCTGAAGTGATAGCTCATTATGGATTTGATTTGCATTTCTGTGATGGCTAATGATGTTTAGCATCTTTGCAGGTACTTCCTCTTCTTTGGCGACGTGTTCATTCAGATCTTTTGCCCATTTTTAAATTGGGTTATTTATCTTTTTATGATTGAGCTGTGGGAGATTAAAAAAATTTATTCTAGATACAAGTCTCTTATCAGATACATGATTTGAAAAATGTTTTGTGTTAACGTACAAAGAGGAAAAAGAACTCCATCTCTTCCAAAAATTCAATCAGCAAACACTGTGGTCATGGGGTAAAACATGGTAATGACAATTATAAAACACCTTAATACATTAGCAGCATTTTATAATTTTCAACCTAATCCTCACATGGATGGTAATAATAGGCCTATTTCTGAAGTTGAGAATCAAAGGCCAGCAGAGGTAAAATGACTTATTCAAAGCCTCTCCTGACTTCGTTACTTTTCTATCACTATTTTTCTAAATGTCATCTTTCTTATTTGTTTTAAATTAAAGTTCTCTCCCTGTGTTGCTTTCAAATTTGTGAGCAAGCTGTCTCAATCCTTTTTAGAGCAAGGCAGGTATGTTTACACAGGAATTCCTCAAAGTCTCAGAGCTAAGTAGGATTAATAATACCCAAGTCTTTGGGTACCTCGTTCAGGCTGTGAGATTATACCTACACAGTGAATAGTGTGACAGATCTCATAGAAGGAACTGTGCAGCCTGGCAGAGATTTGTGAAGGCTGACATGACAAAGGTGGAAGGTGAGTGACCCAGTGAACCCAGTTTGGTGGTGTTCTATTAGTTTCTTAGGACTATTACCACAACATTGGCAGCTTAAAACAATAGAAATTTATTCTCTCACAGTTCTGGAGACCAGAAATCAGGCTGAAATTAGTTTCACTACATCAAAATCAAGAAGGTGTTGGCAGGGCCACGATCCCTCAGGGAGGCGCCAGAGGAGAATCAGTTCCTTGCTTCTTCCAGGTGCTGGTGGCTGCTGGCATTCCTTGGCTTGTGGCCCCAACATTCCATCTTTGCCTCAGGGGTCACACTGACCTCTCTTCTAATGCCTGAAATCTCCCCTTGGCCACCTCCCCTTATAAGGACACTCGTGATTATATTTAGTCCCAGCTCCCACGATCCAGGATAATGTCCCCATCTCAAGGTACAAAATCTTTGCCATATAAGGTGACCTTCCAGGTTCCAGGGACTAGGACATGATCAGTCCACATCCAGGGACCATTACTTAGCCAGGGGAGGGGGGTTTTACAAGACCCAAGAACAAAGTCCCAAAGTTGTGAAGGAGCAACTTCCACTATCTTTCTTTCTTTATACTCACAGTCCAGTTGTTTTACAAAAACTATGTTTTAGAGAAACAGCTATGGTCTTTCTATTCCAGCCCTAACATGATCGCCCAATACTGCTGAAAGTCACCATCTTAGTTACCTGACCAAGTAGCTTCAATTACTCTTGAGAACAATTTTATACAGAGGAAAACACTATCGAAGATTCAAATCTGTTGTACAAAAAACAGGAGGAAAAATGAGAAACTGAACAATATATTGTTGTCTCTTAAAATTATTTACAAATATATGATAGAAATCTAACGTTAAACAGGAATTATATATTTAATATTAAATCACTTCTCAGCTATGCCAAAATAATTGAAATGTGCAATGCAGTCGTAAATGGTACACATGCAGTACAAGGTTTAAAATGTACTGGCAATTTCTTTCCTCTCATACTAGATAGTGAGTATATGGGTATTTTAACCCCTATCCTTTGTAGGCCTATAATATCTTTACAGTATTTTTAAGATAATTTTTAAGTATTAAAAAAGAAAAAAAGGGTACAACGTAATCTTCCTCCATAAGCCCTAAAAAGCATCCAATGTGCTAAGCTTCAGGTTGATGTCTAGAATTACATCAGTAGCTCTCTCAAATGCCATTGCTAAAATCTACAAACTGGTCAACTCTTTGGTTATGGAAAAAACTCTTGCTTCCTTATTAACTCTTTAGGGAAGTAGAGGAAAAAAGGTAGTGAAAATGAGAACGTCTCTGACCAACCAGGAAACAGACATGCTGATTAAGTTTCCCGATCTTCACATCCTTTGCCCTACAATTTCTATTTTTTGATACAGAAAGATGTTTGCACTATTTACTAAGATTAAATTATCCATCTCCCAGATGGATTTTGTTGGCTAGATGTTAACTGCCACAGTTCTCCCTTTCTTGCCATGAGCAACTTGGCCTCAAAGGAAAGATATGCTTCTGAAATACTTATAAAGTTGCTTTCAGTAGAGAAAAATCTTACTTTCTCATTGACTTAAACTGCAATTTCAGAGATTTATTCTTAAGGAAAAAGTATAGCTCCAAGAAAAATTATTCTTATATCCAAAGCATACTTTCCTTTCTGACAGACAGGAAAAAAATTTCTATCATAGTTCATCAGAACCATTAAAAAAAAACCTCAGAGATGTGTGCTAGACAGCAGACAAGCTATCTACCAGACATGAAGAAGGCTGGAGAAGATCCCGATCCTTAATTCTGAACCTCTTCCATTGGAAATCATCCATGCTAAATGATGGCTTTGGGCAGGGGAAATTCCATCTGTATTAAATAAGTCACAGATCCTCTGTTCTAGACTTGTGATTTTCTATCTTTACGAAGTAGATTTTAAACTTATACGTGAAAAATGTCAGAAATAAAAATCTCAGAATATTTGCAGGATTTTAGTAAGACATGTATTTTTCATTAAAGGTTCTCTAAATTGCATATTCAATGTCTAGTCCTTTACAGTGGAGTAAATATGGCTACTAAACCACCAAAATACCAATTCTATGCTAGGCTTAATAAGAAACTTCGTCTATGTCCACTCTCAGAAACCAAACAAGACCGACATTCAATCTGCAGAGCATCCTGGGGTAAAGCAACCAAGCCCATCTCAGGCGCCCAAGCAGCTCGGGGTAGGAGTCCTTGCCCCCAGATCCAGTACCATTTGGACCCTCCCCCCCCTTCTCAGAACACAATAGTATTTGAGAACTTGTATACTTGTTAGGTTAAAGCAAGAAAAAACACAGTTTAAATTAATTTCAAATTTAACAGAGGTGCCAGAATAAGAGCCTCAACTGCTAACCAAATCAAACTATCGATTTTTTCAAAGCAAAATCAAAACAAAGAGCCCCTAAGGTAAGTGGGTGGGCCAGCGGAGCAGCCAACAGGTATTTTACCTCTACGTGAGTCTGATGTGTTTCACTGAAGAGGCAGAAGGCTTGAGACCCAAGTAAACTAAAGGCCATTCTGTAACTTCCCTGGCAGCATTCAGGATAATGGGGAAGAACTAGACCTCGTCACGAGGGAAGAGAAAAAGGTTAAAATTCAGTTCAGGGCCAGTGGGCTAAAGAGCTGCTGAGGAGAAGTCACTCTGAGGTTATTACAGTACCTTGTAGTTCAAACTGTTTTAAGGCTTAAAACCCCTAAGAAAAATGTGTGGCAGATTTGGCAAGGAGAGCATGCCCATAGCTAGTTAATCAAACGTAACAAAGACATTCTAGAAACTGTAGAGCCTGAGACGGTTTGTTTGCATTCGAACATTAAGCTTAACACGGGTGGGAGGAAGATATTTTTTTTGGAAATGATGTAAGGCTATTGTTTCTGTTTTTGTTTTTGGCCGGGCCATGCAGCATGCGGGATCTTAGTTCCCCCACCAGGGATCCAACCCATGCCCCCTGCGTTGGGAGCACGGAGTCCCAACCACTGGACCACCAGGGAATTCCTGTAAGGCTATTGTTATTGTTGCTGTTGTTATTTTTAACGTTTATTCTGACCTGTAGTTCTTACTTTTCATTGCTCAAACTGATGACACCTGCGGAAATACAGGTTACACAAAACCGAAAATGTTTAGAGTACGTTAGGCAAGACCGGTCCCATGCATGTGGCTAACTGAAAGTCCCTTTCTTCTGTGCTAGGTGTGAGCAAAGATCTGGATGAGTGCATCCTGGGGACTCCCTGGCGGTGCAGTGGTTAGGACTCCGCGCTTCCACTGCAGGGGGCCTGGGTTCGATCCCTGGTCGGGGAACTAGGATCCCCACAAGCCGCACGATGGCCAAAAGCAAAGGCTTGTGGATGAGTGAATCCAAGATTAACAGGGACAAAGAGCAAAACGAACCTAAGACACAAATGCTGAAATGTGATTCCTGGACGAAATGTCTGAGCTATAAATGCAAAGCAAGTACTTGGCAAAAGGTTGCTAAGAAGGATCTAGATGAGAAAAAAGAACCAGGAAGCCACTAAGTCAGGAAGTACAATCAAGAGAGGCCGACAACCTGCAGTGGAGCAGGTAATCTGGGCGCCATCAACCAAACATCGAGGAAGCAACAGACTGAGGGTAAACTCACATGAATTTGCTGAGGGTTTAGTGACCATCTACTAAGAGCCTATTTATCATATTTTAAAAATTAACTTGTTTCTCCATGGGACTAATCTAGGAGTAACTTTAAGAGTATGAATTAGAACTTGTGAGAATTATCGAAATCTTTACTTGGTCAAATTGTGCCCCAAATCCTCCACAGGGTATTCACTGCCTACACTTCTAGCATTTGGGGCTTTTAAGCTGTGACGAAGTGAGAGAGTGGCAGGGACGTACATACACTACCAAACGCAAAATAGATAGCTAGTGGGAAGCAGCCCCATAGCACAGGGAGATCAGCTCGGTGCTTTGTGACCAAGGAGAGGGGTGGGATAGGGAGGGTGGGAGGGAGGGAGACGCAAGAGGGAAGAGATATGGGAACATATGTATATGTATAACTGACTCACTTTGTTGTAAAGGAGAAACTCACACACCACTGTCAAGCAGTTATACTCCAATAAAGATGTTAAAAAAAAAAGGAGGAAAAAAAAAAAAAGAATGTAATTTTAGCTTATATCACCATTTCTATCACCAAATTTAATCATACCCTATAAATCCCATTTACATTGTAATTCTAAGACGGTTCTTCTAAATACAAAGTGAGAAAAGAACTGAGGTAATTTTCTGGAAGATATAGGCAAACCCATAATTCTTCCTTCACTTTTCCATATATTTCAATATAAGAAATACATATTCAGAATTACTAAAATGTTTGCTAAATGTTTAATACCATGTATTGGTTTTTCTTTTCAAAAGTAAACCATATTCCAGAGGAAAAAGTTCTGAACAATATGTTAAAGGCCAAGAAGTTGTGCTATAAACAAGCCCTTCTTGCCCATTATTACCCAAACTTACTTGACCACTGTCCCCATTTTCAAGTTAACACCACTCAGGATCTCTAAGCACTACTGAACTCCATAAAAGCTATGGAAATAAATGCTCCTTAATTGGCAGATGTTAAGTTAAATAAGTGAGTACCTGAACTTAATGATTTGGAAATGAACAAAACATACAGGTATATACTTAATCTTTAGAAACCTGGCAAAGAAATCCTTGTCATCAGTAATTTTTCTTTTCATAGTGCCCTCTTTTCATTTTCCCAGTATTTCTTAATATTTTTCTTTAATAGATCTTCTACTTATTATCCATTTCTCTTCTACTGAAGGTCTATGATTAGAGGTAAATGGGACTAAATACGTAAGAGAAAACAGTGTAAAGTATGATTTTGCCATGCAAATTTCATGATTATTTCATGAGTAAATATGGGGAAAAAAGTTAAAATCTGTAATCTTCTACTTATATAATATACATGGAATGTGTATTTCTGAAGACCACAGAGAACTTACACATTTGAAATATTTTTGATTAAAAAAGAAAACAGCTGATAGGATTCTGTAAAAGCAATACTTGCTTCTTTCCCCACAGTAGCTATCTGTGAATGACTTACAGCCCTCAAGAATCTTTGCAACAGTCCAAGAAATCATCTTATTACTTTAGAAACCTTAAATGAACCTCCTAGTACCATGGTAAAATATTATATTAAAAATAAGGAAATAAATAGGGTGTAGCTGCCACCCAAGGGCACACAAGTGAGTCAGTATTTAGAAGTGGGGATAGAGTTTTTGAGTATTGTCACCCAGTGCTCATCTCTAACTGCTAACCCTCCCTTTTCCATGAATATACAAGCTTAAGTATACACCCACCTCCTTCACATGTGCCAATCCTGGAAAATGGCATAGTGGGGGCAGCTCTCAAAATAAAGATATTTTAGGAAAGCATCACATAATTGCCTGGCGTTTGAAGGCATCGGGCTTTTAGTATTCTTTTCCTATTCCTCCCACCCCCTCATCGCTTTTCTAGAGCTCTTTAATGCACCTTCTATACCTCAAATTCCCTACCTGACATTTCCGTTTACTCACAAACATGATTTTCCCCCAAGGAAATAAATACGGTAATTTTATGCTTTTTCTTAAAATCTTCAAAAAATATAACGATTTACCTCGAGCAGAGTATGCAATTTTAATTTCTAGGAGAATACCCTGAAGATTTGCTCGCCAAGTTTATCTATTATAAATATATAATAAAAATCATGTTCATTATGAAATAATAATTTACAGATTTTAAATGTTGCTTGAGAAGATAACATGACAAAAAATTGCAAAAAAAGATTTCCCCCCTTTAACTTCATGGTAAAACATGAACATGTTGGATAACAAAAAATAATCACAAAACATTTAAGTAAGATTATCTGCCTAGCAATCACCATACTATGAGCTCAAGGGAAGTGAGAAGAGTCCCAAATGGCAAAACTATTATTGTACTCCCAACACTTCTGTAGCTAATTCAACAGCTAAAAACAGAACAAATTCCAAATATGAATCCTGAATAACTGTAACATATTTCACAAAGTGTTGTCAATCTCATTTTATTTTAGAGTATTTTAAATGACCAATTATATTATAAAGCCAATTTATTTTTGAACCACCTATGTAACAACATGGACATATTATCACAACGGAGCCTCTCATTCTCTTTAAAGAATTCTTGCTCTTATGCTATTACTTTATTAGATACGGTTTAAAAATTCTTGCTCTTAGGCTAAATTCTTGCTCTTAGGCCACTACTTTAGTAGATACAGTTTAAAAATGTGAAAGCAGAAATTACAATTTAATTAAAATACAAGAACAAAAATGTTAAACTGTTCACATAGACAAATTCTGAACTCCGTGGGCACACAATTCTGCCAGCGTTATTCAGCACCAGTGAGCAAATGAAATTTGTGGAGAATAAGGAGGAATATCATCATAGCAATTTACAAACTTATCACCTCAGAAATATACTGAAAATGTTTCAAAAGATTGAGATTTGGACAACAGAAACAATTTTCTCCCAGTCTCAGCTAAGTTACTTGCTACCTAAAGCTTCAGCTTAGTACAAAACAAGCAGCAGATATTAAGTAAAGACAGAGCCTTGCTAGGAATTACAGAATAGAATAAAACAGCTAATTAACTCACCAAATAGCCTTTGGCTAAAAGCTGCATTCTTCTCTTTGTCTCAGGCCTCTGGCTTCCAAAGACAAATTACATGCTCTCTGACAGAATGATGACAAAAGGGCACACTGTGATCTCTTTTCTGCTATTTCCACTAGAAGAAAACTGAACCACACTGCAGCCTCCAAGAATAAGTACTTCATATGAGCATGCTCGGTATCTAATTTAAATGACTTGGTATTTCATGTCGGCATGTGATGGCCTACTTCCAAACTCCGAGAGCTGCAAATTCAGTCGAAGATCATTTACTGCAATAAACTAAACAGAACCACCCAATGATAACTGATTTGTTTTTAACTTCATGATTTTTGTGGTTCATTTAAAGTGATGTGTCTGGAAAAGATTATTTCTATACCGTTATTCAAACAAGTCCTTAGGTTTCATTAACTATATTTCATTAACTATGTCCACATAAGCATCCAAAATGCTGGAATGAACTGGAAATTTCAAGATATCCAGGATGTGAGCCTCAAAAATAAATCTGACCACTGATAAATTAAGCAAACTATAAGCCTTTCATATTTCACTTTTTAACCTCTTCTTCCGTCCTCTTGCCTACTCACTAAATAAAACCATCTACAAACTATCGAGTAGTATCTTAATTTCTCCTTTGGAAATATTAGTAAATATCAATAACTAGAATGTTCAGTGTGTTTATTAAAAATGTCTGCTCTCTTCAAACTAGAGCAAATAGGATCTTTCTCACCTATAGATTATACATTATATAACAGATTACATGATTATATAAAACAGACCTCACCCAAATGTTGATAAAGCTTTAAATAGGACTTAATCTTTTTTTGCTTGCATTTTCAAGAACAATTTTTACCAAAATGCCACACACACACACAAATCAACCAAATAGTTTGTGTATGCATGTTTCTGTCACCAAATAACTAATTTGCCTGGTTTGTTGAGTAACCTGCTGCAAAGACCATACAGTTTTATACGATGGAAATATGGTCAAGAAGCTTATCCTCTGCTCACTATGACCAATTCAGTCTTCCAGAAACAGAAACCTAGCACAGCAGATACAGCCAGCCCCACTAAACCAACCAGACAATTCTCAAATGTCCACTTCCCATTTTCACCTTGGGCAGACAAGCAAAAATAGGAAGTGTCCATGCACTCGACACACACCCAGCCTGGGACAGCAAACCACTGACAGAGTGGGGCTGCCCTTTAAATGGGCCCATGTGCTAATCTGTGATTTTCCTTTCTTCACAACCCTTCTTGGTTACTTCTACCACTTCCCTATTGTAAACTACATATACCCCACCCTGCTACAAATGTCTCATTTTGTGAACTCTCTCCCTCCTCCCCCAACCCCCAAATTAAAGTGGAAGGCCTGGGAAAGTAAGAAGGCATAGGAAATAGACAAACTCCATATGGCAGCAGCCGGGATGAGGCCCCTCATAAATGGTGGGACAAGATCCTTAAAGGTTCAGAGAGGTTGTAAAAAACAAAATGTTAAAGCTTGAAAACAAACAAACACAGAGAACCATTTATGGAGCCACATCTAATTCCAATCCCCTTCTAGAAAATAAAAGTGTTAAGTTCAAAGAAACGTACCAACACACTAGTTTCTTTAGCATTCTACCAAAGCAACTCGTTCTACCAAAGAAAAATTTGGTAAGTTCAACTACAAGGTGTATGGGTGCTGTGTGCTACATAAACATTCGATCTTTAACGAAAAAGCACAGGAAGTGAAGGAACACAGAATAAAAGCAGATTATCAAAAACTGTCAATATGCATATGTTTTGTGTACTGTTAAGTCTAGTAAGTTTTGTGTACCGTACATGTCAGGGTGAGGATCCTGTAGAAAGAGTAAGTTACCTAAAGTACTCAAGGAAAGCTCTATGATTCCTGAATGAGAAAGGAAAAGTTCTTCACTGAAAACCAGCAAACAAACAAAAAAATCTATATATGACACATGGTACAAGGCAATGCGGGTGGAGTGGAAGTAAAAAACGAGGACTATCTGTCTCCAGCAGAGCTTACAGACGATGAGGCAAGAGAGGACAAATAACTAAGGTAAGATCACCACGGCAGAAGAGAGGTACCTCCGTGTTCTGGAGAGTTTGGACGGAAGACAGAAAGCATGCTATGAGGGGAATTTAGAAAAGGTTTTGCCGGGCGGTGAACTTTTTGAAATGCCTAGATGAATAGTGAGGATCTGGCCCAGCAAGGAGAGGGAAGGAGGAGGAAACAGCCAGGTCAGGGACTGGGAGGGAGGACAGCAGAGGACCTGGGAACTGGTATGGGGGCCAGAAAGTGTCAACACTGGGACGAGGGAAAAGAGGACAAAGAAGCTAATTATTCTGGGATGGTACTTGGAAGCAGATGGCAAGAAGCATTTTATACCCTGAATAATGGGAGAGTTAGGGTCATGTGTTAAAAAGCAGAATGGAAGAGTCAACTTTGGAAAGACAGGCAGATACAAAAACAGGGGAAAGAGGCATTTATTTATTCCAGCACATGGCATGGTAAATCCCTTGTCAAAGGCACTTTTTTGAGTTCTTCCGTATCTCTTAATAGCTCCTCAAACTGAATTTCCTCTCTCCTAAAAATCTGACCTCAGCATTCTTATTCAAATTTGAGGTCATCTTGTAATTACATGTATCCTTTGATTTTGCCTAGAGGTCCTGTTTTTTTTTTCTCTTCTTTTAAATCTTTCTATCTCATCACTCATTCTTTAATTTCCTTGCTTATGCTTTGTCTACCTACAAAACCTGATAAAAAGTTTCCCAAATGCTACCCTGATAAGAATGGATGAATCTGTAAAAATTCAACAGAAGATATAACCTATGTCTATGAAGAGTGAGCAACCTCTGAAGACCGTACACAGTTCCAGTACATTTCACTGCATGTACACATGCGAGGTTGGATGGATCTCTCTTTGCAATAAACATACCTGGCATTCATTCTTCACCACAGGAAGCGGAGGGGAGGAGGGAGAATGGAAATGAACATACGAGCCTTATATTGCAAATTGTTGTTTTGTTTTTTACCAGAGGGTCACAGCAGAATCATTTGGGTAGCAAAAACACACTCAAACACACGCGTTCAGGGTCCAGAAATCTTTCAGTCTGCCCACTCATTGTGGGGGCCAGACGTTATGAAGAAGCTCCCTACATGATTTTGAGGTTCCTCTGGTTAAGAGCCACTGTTTGAGGTACCCATGAGTTTACAGAGCGAGATGGACACATAAATAATTGAAAGACAATGACAGAGACAGGGAAGGGGTTAAACGTCCAATAATTTTGCATGATCTACAGATCAGTTAAATTTGAGCAGGATTGGCAGGAAGAATGAAGATGTTCTGGTACAAAAAGGCAGACGGATACCTCAGAGGACCTTTCAGAGCAAACAAAGGAACAACACAGGCAAGGCAGAAAGCCAGGGCAGATGCGTACGGGTGGGGAAAGGCGGGAAGCGTGTGCATGGCATGGGGGCAGCAAAGCAGAGAGAGGCCAGCAAGGCACATGGACAGTTTATGAAAGACTTTATAAGTAATTCTAGAATGTACTAAACACATGAATGAACACATTTAACAGTGCTAGCTCTTCAGAGACACAATTTTTTTTTTTTTGGCTGCACCACGCGGCTTGCAGGACCTTAGTTACCCAACCAGGGATTGAATCTGGGCCTTAGGCACTGAAAGTGCAGAGTCCTAACCACTGGATCGCCAGGGAATTCCCATGAAATAATTTAAAATAGTGCACTGACATGGTCCTATTTATGTTTTTAAATATATTGCTGATGGCAACTCCGCAGAAAATGGATGAGGGAAGGGAGATTAATGGCTGGGGACTGATCGTTAATATGAGAATTAGAGGGAGAGTCAAAAGTAGTAGAGTAAGAGGAAGACTGGAGAGGAAATAATAAATTTGAGAGATTTTAAGGACAGAATCAATAGCACATGGTGCTGGACTGGATGGAGGGGTCAAACAGATGGAAAACTAGAGCGCAACCACAAGGATTCTGGTTGGGGCAAGTGGGTGCAGTGAGGCGACTGATTAAGCCAGAGAAGACAGTTGCAAAAGACGGGTGGAAGGGTTGCATCTCAGGAAGAATGGGTTCAGCACAAGGAGAGAGGACAGGAAGGAGAGTTAGCTCAGTTTGAAACAGGTGGCGTTTAGCATCCTGCGGGCTCCCTGGTGATATCTACTATTGGCTCAAGGAAATATACATCTGGGATTCACCACTACCGACCCCAGGAACACTGTTTTAATAGCATTGTGGGGTTGAAAATCAGCTCAGGTGGAACTGAGTCCTCAAGAGACTTAATAACAAGTATATTTACTGAGGGCTTACTTTTTGTCAGACACTGTGCTATAAACTTCACAAGGGTTGCATCATTTGCCCCTGCAACAACGTTACGTGATAACTTTATTTAAAATCTCAGAGGTGAGAAGATGAAGGCAAAGAGCTTTTTAACTCTCTTTCCCAAGTTCACACAGCTGGCAAGTGGTACAGCTATGCTATGATTCCCTAGTTGGTGTGTTCACCAGGAACTTGCTACACTAACTCAACTGTTAGGATGCTTTAAAAAAAAAAAAAAGCAATAAATAACACAGAATGTTAAAAACATATGGGTTCATTTAATATAAGCAACATCCCTATGCAATAGATCTGATTATTATTCTACCTATTTTACAGATCTGGAGACTGAGGCTCAAGAGGCTTACCCAGTGTCACTGATAATCAGTATAGGAATTTGGATCCAAAATTTTGGACCCCAAAACCCATGGTCTGAATGAGATCTAAAGGGCAGTAAGCTTACGAAGGAGGCAAAATTATCAAAAAAAAAAAAAAAAAAAAAAAAAAGGATTTTCAATAGCTGAGACAATGTGGAAAAGAGGCAGGGTAAGACGAGAGTAACTGTGAAGAGAAGAACTGATAGTTAAGGGAGAAGTAATGAACATGAGGCAAGGAGGGCTAAACCGGTTTCTATTTAGTTTTATTGAAGTTAAATTTACATTCATGAAACTCATACCTGGTAAGTGCACGATTCAGTGATTTTTAGTAAATTTATAGGTCGTGCAATCATTACCGCATCCACTTCAAGAACATTTCCATCACCTCTAGAAGTTCCCTTATTCCCCGTTTGCAGTCAATCTCCACTTCCACTCCCAGCCCCAAGCAACAGGTTCTTGAAGAGGAGAAATAAGCCACAAGTTAGAAGCAGCCACGGCCACCACTGTCACCACTTCCTTCTTTGGGACAAACGGATGACATTCCTCAGTACAACACAGTAACAATCAGTCATTAGTACTGACGCTATACATCTTGTTGATAAAAGAGTCCTATTCATATTTTACTGCTTTCCATTTCAAAGATCTTCAGAGCGTATCAACGAGAAAAAAAGTAGAAGCCCTGTGACTTTTAAAAATATGCAATCTTAATAACTAATACAACTGGGATTTTTTTTTCAAATATATAGCAATAAAGTGAGCCCAGGCAATGTACAATAAAAATAAATAAATAAATAACAGGAAGAGTCTCTGCAAAATCCAGGGCATATATTTGCAAAAGTCTTTGGTAAAGGAATACCTTCTGCACAATAATTTGTTACTGTCTGACAAAAGGAGAATTGTAAATTTTAAAACATTTTTTCATAAAGTAAACTTAAATATCCCAATGACTTATTGCAGTGACAAACCCTTAGCATCTATATAGCATGTGGCAGGATAATGAATAGACGTAATTATACATTATTTTGGAATTCAAGTTGTCTCTTGCTATAGACAATGCTTAAGACTATAAGAGACTAGGGGTAGGATGGGAATAAAACACAGACCTACTAGAGTATGGACTTGAGGATATGGGGAGGGGGAAGGGTAAGCTGTGACGAAGTGAGAGAGTGGCATGGACATATATACACTTCCAAATGTAAAATAGATAGCTAGTGGGAAGCAGCCACATAGCACAGGGAGATCAGCTCGGTGCTTTGTGACCACCTAGAGGGGTGGGATAGGGAGGGTGGGAGAGAGGGAGACGCAAGAGGGAAGAGATATGGGAACATATGTATATGTATAACTGATTCACTTTGTTGTAAAGCAGAAACTAACACACCATTGTAAAACAGTTATACTCCAATAAAGATGTTAAAAAAAAAGACTATAAGAAAATCTCTCATGCTTTACAAGAAAAACAAAAGCGAATGCAAAATTTTGCTTCTAAATAAAGACATAAGAGAAAAATAGTTTTAAAAATATTGTATTGTGTAAATGAAAAGAAAAAATGAGGGTGGGGCAGAACTATTTTCTGCTTTCTACTGAGAGACAGAACATATTTCTTAGTGTCTCTTCCCCACAACCAGAACAGTCCATTTCTTTCCATTCTAAGGATTCTTAGTCAATTAGTTAAAATATTATCATAAGTATCACAGAAATTTATAACCTAAAAAAAGCAATTTGTTCCCTTTGTTCATTCATTCATTCTACAAATATTTATTTATTTACTTATTGGCCACGCTGCATATGGGATTTTAGTTCCCCAACCACGGATCGAGCCCGCACCCCCTACAGTGGAAACACAGAGTCTTACCCTCTGGACCGCCAGGGAAGTCCCCACAAATATTTATTTTTACTTAAAAGTTTTTTTTGATAAATTTGACATGTAACATTTTGTAAATTTAAGGTGTACATGTTACTTTGATACATTTATATATTGTACTATGATTGCCACGGAAACAATGTTTACAACATTACATCATTAGAGTGCAATATTATTGTCTATATTCATTACACTCACAAATAGTGATTGAGCATCAACTCTGTGCCAGACACAGTTCTACATACTAGGGACAGAGCAGCAAACAGGTCTGTGCTCTCACCGAGCTTACTTTCCCTTGGGGAAGAAACTTGATAAACAAAGAATGTACCATATTCCCTCAGGATCCACGGGGGATTGGTTCCAGGATCCCCCCAAGGACACCAAAATCTGCAGAGGCTCAAGCACCTTATATAAAATGGTTCAGTATTTGCATATAACCTAGCCCGAATACTTTAAATCATCTCTAGATTAGTTATAATACTTAACAGAATGTAAATGCTACATAAATAGTTGCTGGTACGAGACAAATTCCAGTGTTGTGTTTTGGAACTTTCTGGAATTTTTTTTCTAAGTATCTTTGATCTGTGGTTGAATCCAAGGATGCAGAGCCGTGGATATGGAGGGCCGACTACAAGACAGTGGGAAAGGGTTATGCTAAGATAAGTGACTGACTGAAGGCTGGATGGCCAAGAAAAGTCCTGAGAAGGTAACATTTAAGCACTGGCTTGAACAACGGCAGAGAAGGCGGAAAAGAAACCCAGACAGAGTGGACAGTGTAAAGGCTCCAAGGCCACCATATCTAAAGAGAAGAAAGAAGGCCCAGGGACTAGAGTGTGGTGGGCGAGAAGAAGAGCTGAGAGATGAGGTGTGAGAGGTCGCAGGTCCACTGGTGTTGGATTTATGAGCCAGAGAAGGAGCTCTGGATCTTATTCTAAGTGCTATGGAAAGCCGCTCAAAGACTGTGATGTGATGTGATTTATTCATCTGTACATTTTAAAAAGAGGCCTTTGGCTACAGCATGGAGGATGGATTGTAAAGGGTCAAGAAGAGAAGTGAAAACAGTTGAGAGGCCACTGGAATTGTCTGGGTGAGAAGTGGTGGTGGCACAGCTGGGAGGTACGGCAGAGAGTGACAGGGGGAAGTGGGCAGATCTGGGATGCTTTTTGGGTGGAGGAAGCGTCAACAGAGCCTGCTGATAGATTGGAGGTCGCGGGTAGGTGGGTAAGTGAAGGAAAGAGAGAAATTAAGGACGGTGCAAAGATTTTATTGTTCTTCTGATTATACCCGTGAGACACTATGTGGTGAGGTCAGTAGGTGGAGAAGGGGGACAAGGTCTGGCTGGAGATGTGGGTTTATGGGTGACTGGCAAATGGTGTGCAAAGCGCCTTGGAAGTGAATGAGGTGACGGAAAAGGGAACACAGGACAGATGCTGTGCCTTCATCAATCCACGACGCCTATTACAGGTGCTTGGAATATGGGTGAAAAAGTCAGACCCTTGCCCTCATGGAGTTTACGCTCTCTCAGAGAAGACAAATACAACCTAACAAATAAGTAAACTGTGTCGTATGATGGGGGGGTAAGTGCTATGAAAAAAAGAAAAAATAGAGGAATCAAGGGTGTGGCTAGGGTGGTGGAGCTAAATGGGGGTCTGGGTGAGCTCATTCAAAAGATGAGATGTGCACGAAGGGCCAGGCTGAGGGAAAGGGCAGTGCTAAGGCCCTGAGGTAGAAATAAGTAAGATCTAAAGTATCACTGGCATACCTGAAGAATGGCAGGGAAACCAGTGTGGCTGGAGCAGCATAAGAGCCAGCAAGGAGTGCCCAGAAAAGCAGCATGAAACCCAAAAGTACATGATGTCACGGAAGCCAAGGGGGAAAGGGTGTCAAGGACCAACTATGCTGAACGCTGCCAAGAGTATGAGTAAGACCAGAACAAAGAGGTTCTTAATGCTGGAAGTGCAGTGTGGAGCCAGGAGAGAAGAAAGCCATCTCTATGGAAGGGCAGGGAAGGAGGTCCGGCTGGCAGGCGGTATATTCACTTCTAAATGTAATAGTAAGACAGGTTCTCAGGACTTAACCATAAGGATTTAAAACTTTTAATAATGTCAACATCAGCAATCAATTCTGGAATCCAAGAAGCCCATCTTGCTTATTTTCTCATTCTATTAATTACAAACCACTCAAAAATCACTACTCTATTTCTCAAAAAAAAAAAAAAAAAAAAAAAAAAAGAACAGTACAGATGAACCAGTTTGCAGGGCAGAAACTGAGACACAGATGTAGAGAACAAACGTATGGACACCAACGGGGGGAAGCAGCCGGGGGTAGGGGGTGGTGGTGGGATGAATTGGGAGATTAGGATTGACATGTATACACTGATGTGTATAAAACGGATGACTAATAAGAACCTGCTGTATATTAAAAAAAAAAAAAAAGCATGCCACAACAAAATCCATGGAACCAAATGTCCAATCCAGCAGTTAGTGTGAATAATTTATCTATGTGTTCTTTCCAGAGCCCATCTAACTCCCTACCAAATAACTACAGTTGACCCTTGACCACAGAAGGTGGTAGAGGCACCCACCCTCTACACAGTCAAAAATCTGCATATAACTTTACAGTCAGCCCTCCGTATCTGCAGTTCTGCATCTATGGATTCAACCAACTGCTGATCGTGTAGTACTATTGTATATATTTACTGAAAAAACTCCATGTATAAGTGGACCCATGCAGTTTAAACCTGTGTTGTTCAAGGGTCAACTGTACATCAAGAACCTTATTATTCCTTTAAGTTTGAAGTAAATGTGGTAAATCCTTTAAAATGCATTTACATTTAGATATCTTTGTTCACTATATCATTCAAATTTAGTCTTAAAAATTGAACATAATAAAGGTCATTTTATTCAGTGCTATAAAAAAAAAAGAAAGAAAGAAAACAGATAAAAAGAGCTAAAAACTCATAAGCCAGAGAAGCAGCTTCAACAGCAATATGGTACCAACCTGTTGAGAATCATTGCAGGTATTGTGGATATATGACTGATCTTTCATTTGCACAAGAATACTGTCAGATAACTACCATATGACCCAGAAATCCCACTACTGGGCATACACCCTGAGAAAACCATAATTCAAAAGGATACATGTACCACAATGTTCGCTGTAGCACTATTTACAATAGCCAGGACATGGAAGCAACCTAAGTGTCCATCATTGGATGAATGGATAAAGAAGATGTGGCACATATATACAATGGAATATTACTCAGCCATAAAAAGAAACGACTGAGTTATTTGTAGTGAGGTGGATGGACCTAGAGTGTGTCATACGGAGTGAAGTAAGTCAGAAGGAGAAAAACAAATACCGTATGCTAACACATATATCTGGAATCCAAAAAAAAAAAAAAAGGTTCTGAAGAACCTAGGGGCAGGACGGGAATAAAGACACAGATGTGGAGAATGGACTTGAGGACATGGGGAGGGGGAATGGTAAGCTGGGATGAAGTGAGAGAGTGGCATGGACATGTATACACTACCAAACGTAAAATAGATAGCTAGTGGGAAGCAGCTGCATAGCACAGGGAGATCAGCTCAGTGCTCTGTGTCCACCTAGAGTGGTGGGATAGGGAGGGTGGGAGGGAGACCACAAGAGGGAGGGGATATGGGGATATATGTATATATACAGCTGATTCACTTTGTTATAAAGCAGAAACTAACATACCATTGTAAAGCAATTATACTCCAATAAAGACCTTAAAAAAAAAAAGAATACTGTCAGATAGATTTACTATCCACATCCTATATGAGAAAGGTGAAACAGACAGAGGTTGCCCACAGTCTCACTGCTAGGAAATTGAGGGAAGGGGTTAGAAGGAGTTCATGTTTTCTCTCCTCTGCCACCTCGTGTCTCTCTTCTATTTATATGTACCTAAAACAAGAGGCAGACAGGGTAGTTTTTCTTCTTGCTTTGTAAGACACTCTTGCTAGATAGACATGATAAGTTTTTAATTTTCGTTTTATTTTTTTCCCCTTCCTCCCTCCTATCCATCTATCCATCCACCACCTCTTCTATCATTTACAAATATGTACCAGTGTCTGCTATATACAAATAGCCAGTCTGCACACGAAGTCCTATTGCATTTTAGAAAAGTTGATTTTCTAAAAAATAAAAAAAGACCTTCCAAAATAAGCAAAACTGCTGTATAAAAAGTATAATTAACCAATATATCAACAATGATGGTAAATTGTGATCTTCATTTAAATAAATTACTAAAATGACACCAGAAATTAGGTTATCTTAATGTTCTTTTGGAAAAATTACTTCCTGACAGTTTGTGGCTCAAATTTTTTCACTACATAGATTTAACAATATATACGATTTTACAGCTTAATGACCTATGACAAATCAACTCTAAAAATCCCTTTTCTGTGGTAATTTAAAACATCTGCTTGAAATAGCAGATCCCTAAAAAATTTTAAATCAGAATTGACATACAAAACGTAATCTGTTGACAAATGAGCAGAGAAGGACACTTTTCAAGGAGTTTAAGAAAGGGTTACAAGACTTCATGACACAGAAACAAAATCCTATTCAAGAAATTAGACTCAATAAAATACCATTTAAGGTCGTAGAACGTAACTATGGCTTTTCAAAGATCATCTAGACTCACAGATACACTTCAGTCGTCTCAATTAGTGTAGGTAAGGCAAACACCAGATGCTTATTAGACAAAGTTACATAAACAGCAACAAAGAGGGAAAACAAGATGCCAAGAGTCGAAAGGATACTCAACAGGAATGGCTGCATAAGTTAAAGTATCTGTACTATGGAACAAGTCGTGCACCTGTCAAAAAGAACAGGGCAGAACTGTGTGTCCCATCCTGGCAGGTGTCTCTGGTGCATGTACATCATCTCAGAAGCAGGTGAGAAGTGACTTTCATGTTTTATTGATACTTTGTACCCTCTGTGCTATATAAATTGTTTTCCACAGCATTTATCAGTTATGCAATTAACTGATAAAAAGGGAAAAAAGGAAATGAGAAAGGGAAAAAGAGATGGGAAGAAGGGAAAACAGAAAGGAAACCAACAGGAGCCAGAAGCAAAGTGAAAGGTACCCAGGCGAGCAGCGTGGTGTGGACAGACCCGAGTGAGATGCCCCTAGATTCAAGCCCTAGTCCTGCTACTAAATGTGGGCAACTTAAACTCTCTAAGCTTCAGTTTACTCATGTGCTGAGTGAAGATAACGTTATTTCTTACCCTATGGAGTTACTGTGAGCATTAAAGGAGCTAATTTTTGAAATGTACCTGACACAATGCCTGGCCCAGTGTAAGTATCTAATAAATGGTAGCTGTTAATTTCAGAGAATACTAAAATAACTTCACCTCTAAATCTTTTCTTCTTTATACCATAATCTTAAAGTATATTATATTTGGTATAAATTCTTTTCACTAGTTTAGAAAAGTAGTTTTTAATAGTGACCATGAAACCAATCCAGTTGGAGAATATATGCTGCTGGTACTGTTAGAAATATATTGCAACCCTTGCACGTAAGTACCTACCATCTTGTCCTCACTCGTCTGACCCTGAGCCCTAAACGTTGTGCTTCTTACCCAGAAATTTCATTCTTCAGTTTGTCTGCAGCATATTATAAGACTGATAAGTACCTGTATCTCTTCAAGTCATCCCACAGTAGATGGGTAGAAAATGGGTATTACTCAGGGGCATGTTCTTAAGACTATATTTTCATGTTAAAAAAAAAAAAAGGAAATCAAAACTCTAATCATAAACCAGAATAGACTTCCAAGTAAATAATAACACTCCTCACTTCCAATTCAGAGTAAGAAACTGATTAAAAATTTTAAATTGCTTTTTCACAATAACCTAATTCAGTCAACATAATGCTCACATTTGTTTTTCAAATGTTGGCCTCATGTGCCCCCCCATGAGCCCTATGTGAAGCTCATGAATTATCCTAATAAACAAAGTCTTGCCTAATGAAGCATTATTCTTGTGAATCTCACTATATTCTACCCCTCTTCTAATTATTAAGACTTTTCTTCTAAAAAAAATTAAAAACACTTAACACTGCACCTTCTTTTGTGTTTGTAAGTCCACTTACATGCTACAGTCCTTGGATTTATGCATCTCATCAACACTACAAAATCTAACCTTGCATTTAAAAGTCTAAAACCTAAATCTAGAGCAGGGGTTGACAAACTTATTCTGCAAAGGATAGCAAATGCTTTAGGCTTTGTGGACCAAACAGTCTTGGTCACAACGATCACCTCTGCTGTTGGAGTGAGAAAGCAGTCATAGACAACATGTTAACAAATGGATGTGGCTGCATTCCAATAAAACTTTATTTACAAAAAAAGGCAGGACTTCCCTGGTGGCGCAGTGGTTGAGAGTCCGCCTGCCGATGCGGGGGGCGCGGGTTCGTGCCCCGGTCCGGAAGGATCCCACGTGCCGCAGAGCGTCTGGGCCTGTGAGCCGTGGCCGCTGGGCCTGCGCGTCCGGAGCCTGTGCTCCGCGGCGGGAGAGGCCACAGCAGTGAGAGGCCTGTATACCGCAAAAAAAAACAAAAACAAAAACAAAAACAAAAACAAAAAGGCAGCAGGCTGGCTTTGGTCCACAGGCCACGGTTGCCAACTCCTAATCTAGAGCAGCAATTAAGTGAAATGTGTATGACAGTCTTCTATCTACTCTGTAAAACTTTAGTGACACATGTCTCTGACCAATCAGTTGATGGGTCATTTTACTTATTTAATGATTAGCATTACTAATTTTACTAAATTATTTTCTATCCTTATTAATTCCATTTAGATTCTTCCCAATATTTAACTAATTTTTCATAATTCTGCACTTTAAATATAACTTGCTTAATGATTCAGTATTTCCTCATGAATCCCATTTTCTAAAATTTATCGTTTTTATACCTTTGGATTCTCTCCAAATTTCCCGTGAAAAGTAGAAATGGCAGCACTTCTCTGCAAATGAAATGCCTTACAAAATTAAAAAATAAAATAAGCATTTACATGTTTCCTTTTCCCTTCATTAAAAAATCAAGGCAATGATTAATAAAGATATTCTTTTAAGGAATGGTAGCCAGCCTCTAAGATAGCCAAGGATTCTCACCTCCTGGTACTTACACCTATGTATCGCACCTCCTTGGGTTTCTGTCTTGGTCTTTAGGATGGCTCGCTCTGGACAAAGCCAGCTACCATGTCACGAGAGGCACGTAACCTGGTGGAGAAGTCCATGTGGAGAGAAACCAACTGGCCAGTCCCAACTTGCTAGCCATGTGACCCTCCATCCCCAGCTTCCAAGTCCCAGCCAACAACAAACTAAAACCTCATAAGACACCCTGAGCCAGAACTGCCCTACCAAGCAGCTCCAGAATTCCTGCCCTGCAGGAAGTGTGGATGACAAGAAAGGGTTATTGTACAAAGTTCTGGAGTGATTTGAAGTCACAGGGGATCCTCCTCATCTGATTAGGTTACAGTTTGGCTTATTTTGTATAGCTGTTTTGGTCAGTGGCAGCTGCAGTTGATAAACAAGCATCTCCTGTCTTACAATAGGATGAGTTTAGGGGACGAGACTGATATTAGCAACAACTGATTTGTCTGTACAGTAGTAATGACTGCTGTGCTGTGTTTCTTCAACAGTAACTTGACACTTGCTGGGTGGAAAGCTGTGTGTCAGACGATCAAAGTAGTTGGATTTCTACAAACTGGCAGATAACCCACAATAACAGTTACATCCGAAAAACAATCCTTACTTCACTTCTATTCTTGCCCATGTGAATCTCACTGTTTCCCAAGGCAGTATTTTTAACCCCTGGTCTGACCCATTAGAGGATAATGAAATGCAGTTAATGGAATGCCTTCTGCCAGCACTTTAAAATCATGACACAGAAGAGAAGGTACAGGTAGTAAGGGGAAAATAATGTTTCATTTCAGTTTTATATAAAGAAATGTATTTGTATGTGAACACTGGGTCATGTAATCATATGTAGTTCTTGTTGCAGATAATGGTCAAAAAAGTTTAACACCAGTGACATAAAATGCCAAATACATTAATATCCTAGAAAACTAATGAGTCACCATACTCTCCCAGTTCTCACCAACTTGCTCTCCCCTTTGCCGACTTCTCTTCTGACTGCCTGTTAAAAACCTGGGCTTCACCACTCATTTTGTTTTCACATTGATATTTTAAAATCCACGTGGAATCGGCTTTTTCCTAACTTCAGTTCTGTCCATCTTGAGGGTTGGGGATAGGGAAGTCCCTTTTCCTTGGGGACATCCCTTTTGAAACACAATCAGTGGCTGTCTCGAAAGAGTAAGGCAAGCAAGAAGAGGAAGATCACATAGGGAACCTGAAATGACCCTGAGATCACTGGGACTTCTGACCAAATGAATCACCTTCACTTTCCCAACATGCTAGAAATAATCAGATACGCTGGGCTTATAAGTTGATTTTTAACTCTGTAATGTCCCAGCAACAATTATATTTTCCACCTGGTGAACGTTCCCATTGTTATTACTAATATGCAGTAGGTAAAAGCTCTCTGCTTTTATGACAAGGGCTGCAGAGGACGTATCTTCCATGCAGAAGTATCTTCCAGTTCTCTCTTCTGTAGTGCCTGGTACAGGCTTTGCATCAAGCTGATCAAAGAATGAATGTTTTTTTTTGTTTGTTTTTGTTTTTTTTTTTGCAGTACGTGGGCCTCTCACTGTTGTGGCCTCTCCTGTTGCGGGGCACA
>NC_041219.1:67165563-67168191 GCF_002837175.3 Physeter macrocephalus | reverse complement strand
GGGCCTCTCACTGTTGTGGCCTCTCCTGTTGCGGAGCACAGGCTCCGGACGCGCAGGCTCAGTGGCCATGGCTCATGGGCCCAGCCGCTCCGCGGCATGTGGGATCCTCCCAGACCGGGGCACGAACCCGTGTCCCCTGCATCGGCAGGCGGACTCTCAACCACTGTACCACCAGGGAAGCCCCTGAATGTTTTATTTTAAAAGGTATTTATTTTGGTAAATAAAAAATAAATGTATCCATTCAATGGCTAATTCACTTACTAATTTGTAATGCTTCAAGAGGAAGGCATTATTATCCATGAGGAAGTTTTCCTAGCATTAAGGCAGTATTAATACCACTGAAAATATAAATACTAGAGCCAAACATTTCTTAAAACTGTGTAATAGGAGGGAAGATTTCAAGATTACTCCAAAATGAGACAGGATGAACAGAAACAGCTCAAGGTGATGATGGTTGTATTGTGAACTGATGATTTTCTTTCTAGGAAAAAGGCACAATGACGCTTCAGAAAAACTCTGGAAAAAATGATACTAAGAGTAAGACTGAGGAGACTTTCAAGATGGCAGAGGAGTAACACGTGGAGATCACCTTCCTCCCCACAAACACATCAGAAATACATCTACATGTGGAACAACTCCTACAGAAGATCTACTGAACGCTGGTGGAAGAACTTAGACTTCCCAAAAGGCAAGAAACTCCCCACGTACCTGGGTAGGGCAAAAGAAAAAACAGAGACAAAAGAATAGGGACAGGACCTGCACCTCTGTGAGGCAGCTGTGAAGGAGGAAAAGATTCCACACACTAGGAAGCCCCTTCGCAGGTGGAGACTGTGGGTGGCGGAGCGGGGAAGCTTCAGAGTTGCGGAGGAGAGCGCAGTAACAGGGTGCGGAGGGCAAAGCGGAGAGATTCCCGCAGAGAGGATTGGCGCCGACCAGCACTCACCAGCCCGAGAGGCTTGTCTGCTCACCTGCGGGGCGGGCGGGGGCTGGGAGCTGAGCCTCGGGCTTCGGAGGTCAGATCCCAGGGAGAGGACTGAGGTTGGCTGCATGAACACAGCCTGAAGGGGGCTAGTACGCCACAGCTAGCTGGGAGGGAGTCCGGGAAACTCTGGAGCTGCCGAAGAGGCAAGAGACCATTGTTTCGGGGTGCACGAGGAGAGGGGATTCAGAGCACCGCCTAAACGAGCTCCACAGACGGGTGCAAGCAGTGTCTATCAGTGCAGACCCCAGAGACGGGGATGGACCACTAATGCTGCCACCAAAAAGCTTGTGTGCAAGCACAGGTCGCTCTCCACACCTCCCCTCCCAGGAGCCTGTGCAGCCAGCCACTGCCAGGGTCCCATGATCCAGGGACAACCTTCCTGGGAGAACACACGGCGCGCCTCAGGCTGTTGCAATGTCATGCTGGCCTCTGCCGCCACAGGCTCGCCCCGCATTCCAATTATGACTACTCTACCCCTCCCTCCCCCTAGCCTGAGTGAGCAAGAGAACCCTAATCAGCCTCTGCTTTAACCCTCTCCTGTCTGAGTGGGGAACAGACACCCTCAGGCGACCTACACACAGAGGTGGGGCCAAAACCAAAGCTGAACCCTAGGAGCTGTGCGAACAAAGAAGAGAAAGGAAAATCTCTCCCAGCAGCCTCAGGAGCAGCGTATTAAGTTCCCACAATCAACTTGATGTACCCTGCATCTGTGGAATACCTGAATAGAAAACGAATCATCCCAAAACTGAGGCAGTAGACTTTGGGAGCAACTGTAGACTTGGGGTTTGCTCTCTCTGCGTCTGAATTGTTTCTGGTTTTATGTTTATCTTAGTTTAGCTCTTAGTGCTTGTTATCATTGGTGGATTTGTTTATTGGTTTGGTTGCTCTCTTCCTTTTTTTAAAATATTTTTTCCCCTTTTTTCTCTTTTTGTGAGTGTGTGTGTGTCTCTGGGGGGGTATGTTTCTTTGTGTGATTTTGTCTATTTAGATTTGCTTTTACCATTTGTAATAGGGTTCTGTCTGTTTTTTTTTTTAAGTTTTTGTCGTTGGTGTTTTTTTGTTTGTTTTTTCTTTTTACGAGTGTGTGTGTGTACGTCTCTTTGTGTGATTTTGTCTGTTTAGTTTTGCTTTTACCATTTGGTTTGAGGTTCTATCTGTTTGTTTTTATGTTTGCCTGTTTGTTTTTTTCTTCCTTTTCTTCTGAGCTGTGCACCTGGCAGAGTCTTGTTGCTCCGGCCTGGTGTCGGGACTGAGCCTCCGAGGTGGGAGAGCCGAGTCCAGGACACTGGACCATCAGAGACCTCCCAGCCCCACATATCAATCAGCAAGAGCTCTTCCAGAGATCTCCATCTCAAGACTAAGACCCAGCTCCAACCAATGGCTAGCAAACTCCAGTGCTGGATGCCCCATGCCAAACAACGAGCAACTAGACAGGAACACAACCCCACACATTAGCAACGAGGTTGCCTACAAGTCATACTAAGTTCACAGACACCCCAAAACATACCACCGGACATGGCCCTGACCACCAGAAGGTCAAGATCCAGTCCCACCCACCAGAACACAGGCACCAGTCCCCTCCACCAGGAAGCCTACACAAGACACTGAACCAACCTCACCCACTGGGGGCAGACACCAAAAACAAC
>NC_041219.1:67164628-67165152 GCF_002837175.3 Physeter macrocephalus | reverse complement strand
CTAAAGGAACTTCTCTAGGAAGGAAACACAAGAGAAGGAAAAGACCTACAAAACCAAACCCAAAACAATTAAGAAAATGGTAATAGGAACATACACATCGATAATTACCTTACATGTAAATGGATTAAATGCTCCCACCAAACGACACAGACTGGCTGAATGGATACAAAAACAAGACCTGTATATATGCTGTCCACAAGAGACCCACTTCAGACCTAGGGACACATACAGACTGAAAGTGACAGGATTGGAAAAGATATTCCATGCAAATGGAAATCAAAAGAAAGCTGGAGCAGCAATACTCATATCAGACAAAAAAGACTTTAAAATAAAGACTATTAAAAAAGACAAAGAAGGGGCTTCCCTGGTGGCGCAGCGGTTGCGCGTCCGCCTGCCGATGCAGGGGAACCGGGTTCGCGCCCCGGTCTGGGAGGATCCCACATGCCGCGGAGCGGCTGGGCCCGTGAGCCATGGCCGCTGAGCCTGCGCTCCGCAACGGGCGAGGCCACAGCAGAGGGAGGCCC
>NC_041219.1:67150827-67164593 GCF_002837175.3 Physeter macrocephalus | reverse complement strand
ACAAAGAAGGACACTACATAATGATCAAGGGCTCAATCCAAGAAAAAGATATAACAATTGTAAATATTTATGCACCCAACATAGGAGCACCTCAATACGTAAGACAAATGCTAACAGCCATAAAAGGGGAAATCGACAGTAATACAATAATAGTGGGGGACTTTAACACCCCACTTTCACCAAGGGACAGATCATCTAAAATGAAAATAAATAAGGAAACACAAGGTTTAAATGACACATTAGAACAGATGGACTTAATTGATATTTATAGGACAGTCCATCCAAAAACCACAGCATACACTTTCTTCTCAAGTGCACATGGAACATTCTCCAGGACAGATCATATCTTGGGTCACAAATCAAGGCTTGGTAAATTTAAGAAAGGTGAAATCATATCATGTATATTTTCCGACCACAATGCTCTGAGACTAGCTATCAATTACAGGAAAAAAACTGTAAAAAATACAAACATATGGAGGCTAAACAGTATGCTACTAAATAACCAAGAGATCCCTGAAGAAATCAAAGAGGAAATCAAAAAATACCTACAGACAAATGACAATGAAAACATGACAATCCAAAACCTATGGGATACAGCAAAAGCAGTTCTAAGAGCGAAGTTTATAGCAATACAATCCTACCTCAAGAAACAAGAAAAGTGCTCGTCTTGGCAGCATATACACTAAAATTGGAACGATATAGAGAAGATTAGCATGGCTCCTGCACAAGGATGACATGCAAATTCATAAAGCATTCCACATTTTTGATATATGGGAAATGTAAGAATTTAATATAATCCCTTGATAATGTTTATTAAAAACTAATAGTAAAGTCAAGTATAAAGATTCCTTTACAAGTATATGATTGTTTTATTTTTTAAAAAAAAGTTAAAAAAAGAAAAAGAAACAAGAAACAAGAAAAATCTCAAAAAACAACCTAACTGGTCTTCCCTGGTGACACAGTGGTTGAGAGTCCGCCTGCCGATGCAGGGGATACGGGTTCGTGCCCCAGTCTGGGAGGATCCCACATGTTGCGGAGTGGCTAGGCCCGTGAGCCATGGATGCTGAGCCTGCGTGTCTGGAGTCTGTGCTCCGCAACAGGAGAGACCACAACAGAGAGAGGCCTGCGTACCGCAAAAAAAAAAAAAAAAAAAGAAAAGAAAAGAAGAGAAAAGAAAAACACCCCAACCTTACACATAAAGCAATTAGAGAGAGAAGAACAAAAAAACCCCAAAGTTAGCAGAAGGAAAGAAATCATAAAGATCAGATCACAAATAAATGAAAAAGAAATGAAGGAAACAATAGCAAAGATCAATAAAACTAAAAGCTAGTTCTCTGAGAAGATAAACAAGTTTGATAAACCTTTAGCCAGACTCATCAAGAAAAAAAGGAAGAAGATGCAAATCAACAGAACTAGCAATGAAAAAGGAGAAGAAACAACTGACACTGCAAAAATACAAAGGATCTTGAGAGATTACTACAAGCAACCGTATGCCAATAAAATGGACAACCTGGAAGAAATGGACAAATTCTTAGAAAAGTACAACCTTCCAAGACTGAACCAGGAAGAAACTGAACATATAAACAGACCAATCACAAGCACTGAAATTGAAACTGTGATGAAAAATCTTCCAACAAACTAAAGCCCAGGACGAGATGGCTTCACAGGTGAATTCTATCCAACAGTTAGAGAAAAACTAACACCCATCCTTCTCAAACTGTTCCAAAATATAGCAGAGGGAGGAACACTCCCAAACTCATTCTAGGAGGCCACCATCACCCTGTTACCAAAACCAGACAAAGATGTCACAGAAAAAAAAAACTACAGACCAATATCACTGATGAACATAGATGTAAAAATCCTCAACAAAATACTAGCAAACAGAATCCAACAGCACATTAAAAGGATCACACACCATGATCAAGTGGGGTTTATCCCAGGGATGCAAGGATTCTTCAATATATACAAATCAATCAATGTGATACAATATGGTCAATGAAATAAGTTCTAAAGGAAATAATTTCAATGTATAATACATTATCATCTATCCTTTTGCCGTTGGGGATTACAAACTTATTAATATATTAATTTCATAAGTCATACCTGCAAAATAAGACCTTAAAGATAAATAAACATTACAGGCTATTATAGTTATTCCATGGAAATGTGTATTCTAGGTTGGCTATTACCAGAAGCATCAATAAAATTGCATAGCTAGAAATATCATTTCTAATATGATTTATTTCTATAATGGTATTGAAACCATGACATGAAAACCAGATTAATAGAATTCTAATATTTTAAATTGTTTATATCCTCCCATATTCTCCCTTCCCATCCATTTACAATGCTGAAAGTAGCATTGCTGTACTTTCAAAATGAACATACCAACGTGAAAACAGATTTTACTTATGAAAACACGTATTACGGTGGGATGGAAAATGGGGAGGAAAATTACTTGGGGGGAAGGTAGCAGAGAGGAGTGGCAACTTTAATTTTCCTTTCTAATTTTACTTCAAAGACCCGATGTTCTTAATACTAAAGTAAGATTCTGTTCTAACACTTTACTCTCAGCTCTGCTCACATCCGTGCTTAGTAACCTAGCAATGTTTAAACCTGCATATGCATGAGGTGGCCACACTTTCCTTACCACCCGATCATCTGTATTTCTGCCATTTTTCATCACAACCTTGTTGAGGCTAGCAGCGTTCTGACAGACTGTAGATCCAAAACGGTGCTCACTGCTCAAATTAAAATATGTAAGCAATTTGACAAAGAATCTTTGAGAAACAAGCAGCCATCACTAAGCATCCTCTCTGCAGAAATACTTCTCACCACTGAGTGGCACAGAAACAGAAACAGATCACAGGTTAAAAAATGAAAATGTCTCACGTTCATAAAAATTTGCCCTTATGAGACTCATTTCTAAGTGCTCTGTTTAAAAGCATAAGCTTGGGAGCACTGAGAACTTATCGGCATTCTCCCAGGGGAATGAAGAATGAAATTAAAGTGAAGATGAGCTAATTTTTCTAATTTTTCAACCCTTTATTTCACTCTAAAATACTTCCATTTGAAGATTTGCTAGTGTCTTCTTCGTATGGACCCAAATTCACGGACAGAGGCTCACAAACGAGGGGTTGTAACACGTGGTGGCCAGCAGACAAGGTGGCCCCCAGTGATTCTCACCTCCTGGTAGTCAAGCCCTACGCAGTCCCTCTTGCCTCACCTGTAAGGCGAGGTCACTGAAGACACTGAGGCCTCCCTCTTGTTCTCTCTTGAATCGCTCACTCCGGGGGAAGCCAAGCACCATGACCTGAAGGGCTGTGGCCTCCCACCGATCAGGATCGACTTGGAAGCATACCCTAGCCTTAGCCAAGCGTTCAGGCGACTACAGCCCCGACCAACATCTTGACCGCATTCCCCTAAGAGACAGAGCCAGACCACCCAGCTAGGTCACTTCCGTAATTTCTGACTCTCAGAAACTCTGAGATGTTAAATGCTTACTGTTTTAAGCTGCTAAGTTTCGACGTAATTTGTTAGGCAGCAAGAGAGACCTAAGGTACAATACTTCTTTATTTTTCATCCATCACATGTACAACCAATTTGAAGCTCAGTAGGCCTAGAAATGTTAGATGCAGATAGGAAAACACTTTGCAACCCAAACATGGAGGCAGAAGGTCAGATCTAGACACATCGAAAGCACGCCTTTGTAACTCCATTTGAAAGACCTCACATGTGTAAACTGTTGCTACTAAGCCCAGAATGCTGCTACACCAGACAAGGCACCATCAGAGTACTGATAAAGGCTGTCATCCAGAAGATGCTCATTACATGACTGACCAATCAGTGAACGAATAAACGCAGCAGGAACGAAAGAAACGGATGATGCCAAGGCTGATGAAGAGTCAAAGCACACAGATCTTTATAATCACTTGTTTGCAATGTTTCTTTCAACCACCAGAGGGCAGGAATGGCACATGGTTCTTCTTTGACCCACTAGCACTTACAATGCCTAAAGCATGTAGTAGGAAAAAAATATATAAAGTCTGCACAAATGGAGGGACAGAGAAAGGGAGGATGCTTGTTCATAAGTGGGAAGAGATTAAGTCTGACTATAATGCCTCAAAAAGCTTCTTGGAGTGTGAGCTGCATTAGAGTACAGGCTTCATATACTAATGCTAATTAGTGCTAATTCATAAATTACATAATTGTGTGTGTGTGTGTGTGTGTGTGTGTGTGTGTGTGTGTGCGCGCGGTACGCGGACCTCTCACTGCTGTGGCCTCTCCCGTTGCGGAGCACAGGCTCCGGACGCACAGGCTCAGTGGCCATGGCCCACGGGCCCAGCCGCTCCGCAGCATGTGGGATCTTCCCGGACCGGGGCACAAACCGGTGTCCCCTGCATCGGCAGGCGGACTCTCAACCACTGCGCCACCAGAGAAGCCCATAAATTACATAATTTAATACTAAATCATAAATGGTATTTTAGATAGAGAATAAAGTAAAAAAAGCATGGAGGCTGACAACATCAGACCAATATCAAGGAACACATGACCAGAGAGCATAGGGAATGTGGTCTGGGACTCAATTTCAATCTAACCTTTTTACTCTTACTCCTTTTCTTCTACCTACTAACTAGAAATTAGTTGGTATTATTCTCTTATGAAATGTCTCCTTCTACAGAAAACAAGAAATTTAGTAGACTGAACTCAGGCACATTCTCAGCTCTCCACGGGTGATTATAACCCAACTTTTTTGTTCTGTGTAACCCAAACAAGCAACAGTGTGTGCCTGGGAGAAGCTCCATCCATGGCACGTGCAGTGCCCAGAGAGAAATAATCACCCTCTCTGTGGCCAGCCTCACTAACTCAACCCAGAAGGCAGATGTCACCGTGCCCTTGGAAATCTTTTTATCAGAGCAAGTACTTTCCAACTGCCCTAGTATTTTTAATGTTGCCTTCTAGGAAATAGTTTTTATTGAATTAAATTTTAAAATATCCATCATTTTCTACTGAATTGGAAGCTTACTCCTAATGACAAAATTAGCAAAACCATTTTCCTTTTTCTTCAAGTTACTTAACTTAGCTGGAGTCAGGGACGACTTCATATTTTATTTTATGTGGGCTTTGACAAGTTATGTTGCTTTTATGGTTCATGGTCTTGATTCCTAGATCTAAGATTTATGCTTGGCAAGAATATTTATAAGCCTATAGAGACAGATAACGAATAAAATGGAATCCCAACATTTCCAAAAGGATATCCTTACTGAAAGAAGCTGAAGGAGATAAATGGGTTAACCCTCGATTAATCTAAAAGGCATTAATAAAAATGTCCCATTCCCCTCATCTACAATAAAAAAACAAAATGTTACACATATGTTTGTAATAAAGATCAAACTGTCCCAAGAATGACCATTATAAATTAGTTAATGATAACAATACTGAATCTACATTTGTGGGGCAAATCTTACTGATAATAATTGAACAGAGTAAAGCATTTAATTCTGGATTCAGTGGGCCTCTACTCAACTGTAAACCCCTGAATCATTTGCAGGATTTAAAATACATTAAGTATATAGTATTCTTCAGAAATGAAGAAAATGACAGAAAATCCAATTCAAAAGAACTTAAACAAAAGAAGGGAAATTTATTGGCTTAAAAAACTGAAAAGACCAGGAATCGATCCAGAGACTCAACTCATACGATAAAGGGGTGTGTGTCTGTCTGTCTCAGCCCCTCCTCCCGCTCCCTCCCCGAGTCTCCTGTCCCATGAGGACAGCTCTAGGCTTACACCTTTACAGCTTCAAATCCAACCAAAGAGATTCTTTTCCTCCAGAGCTTCAGCAAAGTCCCAGGGTCAAGTCTCACTGGTCCAGTCACATCACGTGCATATTCCTAAGGTCAGGTGTGCATCAAATACAGGGCAAGACCAGGCCTGAGAGCGAGCAGGGAGTTATTTCCCAAAGAAAACGCAGGTTAGATTGTCAGGAGAAAGAGGACGATGGGCAGGGAACAAAATAAAGAGACGCCGTCGACGTCTGTACACGGCTTCAAAGAGGCCCCTGGATGCCCTCTCCAAAGTCAAGAACCAGTGTAAAAAAGGCTTAGTGAAGAACAGGCACATTTCTAAAACGTTTCCTGAAATCTAAGCTTGCACGACACTGACTGGCGGCCTAACCACAGCCGGTGCCTTCCTCGTCCTCCTCCACGTAGGGGCGCTGCACCCACTCCGCAGACGCCCCGTCACCTCTTCCCGAAGCACCGGTCTGGCTTCTGACGGAGGTTCCAGGAACCTCTCTGACTTTCTCAGGCATTCACTCCCCAGTTTCCTCCCCTCTTTTTCTACCTTATTCTATCACTAATCTATCTTTTCTGTCACTTCTATTCAAACGAGTCTCAAATATTCACCTCCGGACCAAAAAAAAAAAAAAAAATCCTTAAAAAAATTCCACTCCCACATTTTAAAAAACCAAATATACACCTCAGAACCTAAGTACCGCGCCCCAAATATCCAAAACAAACATCTCCCCTTCCTCCCTCTCAGTTATCTGTGTGAGAAATACTCTCATCACTTGTGCTTCAGGATTCAGCTCAAACATCACATCTTCCTTCTGTGACGCCGTCCCTCCCCGCTCCCGCCCAGGCTGGCGTACGTGCTTTCAGGGCACCCCGCCTGCTGTCACAGTATTTATCCCATTTCACCGTAATGACTGGTGTACTTCCTGAGTTCCCACCCCAGACTATAAACCAACAGCAAGGGCACAGCTGTGTCTTACATCTGCATCCAACAGGCCAAGCAGAGCGGCTGGTACATAGAAGGCTCCCTATGAATGTTTAATGAAAGGGAGAGAAAAGTTGAATTCTTATTAAAGAGCTACAATTTTCCTGGTTTAAAATATTTACTACTTGCTAAAAAGGATTGTCAGAAAGAAAAAAAAGTTTGGCTTTACTATTCCAACAGTCTGTGTCTTGGTAAGGTCTAGGCAAAAGACCACTACCAAAATTTATAAAACAAAAAGTCAGGGAACAGAAACAGAATTAAGGTGAAAAGCCAGTACTGTCTTCTTTCCTTTTCCTTAGTAATCCCCTAGGTTAAAAAAATAATAATGTTGGTCGGTATTAAACACTAGGATACTTTTTTTTCTCTCCGAGGAACTAACAGGAACAGTCCATCGAGAGGCCGAAGATGTGCTTGCTGCTGAGGCCGTAACAAATCTTTCCTCGTAGGTACCAAGCAGCTCAGATGGCCTTCTGAGGCAGACAGAGCTGACTGGGAAAATCCATCCTTTCAACCCGAAGCCCTTGCTTCTTGGTGATATTCCTCGTATCTTTAAAGTGTCTTTAATTCTTATGACATGAATTTTGGCCTGAGTATACATTATTTTCTAGTTTTTGTGGCACTGAACGCATTGCTTAATGCCTCTGAGCCTAAATGTCCTCATCTTTAAAATGGGAATAATAATACGTGTCTCACAGGGATGTTGACGAGAGTTAAGTGAAGGAGAAGCCCCTGCAGCACAGCTGGTGCCCATAGTAAGGGCTGTGATGATGGCGATCACAGCGCTGCCTGGCAGTCACAGGGGACACTAAGGTCGGCTGGCTCACTAAGCTGACGCCCCTACCCCCTTCCAGAGTCACTTGACAGCAGCTTTCTTGACTCTACTCCAGGGAGGTATTCTTCATCCTCATCTTGCTATACGTATATTTTAAAACTAATTCATTCCTTCTCACGACTTTTAAACTTGTGCACAATTTTAAACAAACTTGCTCTTTGGACTCATTCATGGTGGTTTCTCCCCTTTTTAATCTCCTTCAAGTCAATCAAGTTTTGATGACATTTATTTTCATTAGTGTTTTGTAAACTTTAATAAGCAAGCTCCCTGTTTCATTGCTGTTCAGAAACTTAACTTTCAAAAGGAGTCGTAAACGTGTTTTATCTACGGTGAGATGACAAGAGCTTTGTGACGGGGGCCTTTTAATATAATCTTCAACATTACTCTGCCTTTGCTTTTCTCCTTAGATTATTCACATCAACACGAAGCAACTGCAGTCTGTACTGTTTTTAGTACCATCACACGTAACCTTAGAAACCTTATCCTACTCAACTCACCCTAGCCCTTGACAGCCAGCACTACAAATAAAAAAGTTAAACATGCTACATCTGATAGTTTACTTACAGGTGTTGGATTGTGGTCTATCTAACCTTTCTATTTATTTATTTTTGGTTTTGGGGTTGTTTTTAAGACAAAATATTTCTGGTATTTTATTTCCTCTTCATTACTTGGATTTTGATGGAGATGCAAAGTGACACTGATTCAATATAAAGTAGGCATAAGAAGTTTGATGAGGAAAAGAAGAGTCCGTCTAATTCCACTTCATCTTGCTATGGACAGAGTACTCGAATTAGGATAAAAGTAAATTTCAACCGCTATTACTAATTATAAGCAAAACTACAAATCACGTACACATGTATTTCTTAAAACTACCCTGTACCACAGAAATTGTCATTCATTTTAAAGTTTCCTTATACAAAAATTTTGCAAGAAGCTGAAGCTTTTTCCTTTTGGGGAAAGATCAACCTGTAAGAATACAACACAATCAAAACATTTAAAATGTCAGAACTATTTCTCTCACTGGCAATAATAACAGAAAGTAAGTAACAGCTTGGATGGAGAAAAACAAATCTGCTTCAGAGCTCAAACTCCAGAAATGTAAAGAAAAAGTGCCCTCATCTGGCCAAACAAAAAACTTAACATTTTAGGTGCTCATATTAACGCCTGTTCAAATGTAATTTACAGGGCTTTAATTGGTGTATAAATAAATCTGAAGATTTAAAAAAACAAGTAGCAAGACAACAGTATAAAATTTTTTTCTGCTTTTTACAAATATAACTATTTGCTGTTCAAAAACAACTATTTAAACCATAAAATATAAAGCAAATTATATAATATGTAGTCTCTCACCAACCAGATATATTAGAAATGTATTAGGAAGAAAATAAATTGTTACCAGTCCTCTTATTTGCAAATCATTAATAATAAAATGGCACACATAACTTTACATTCTGATGACAAGGCTGATTAATGACCGCCATGTGCTATTATCTGGAAAAAAATATCTTTGCACAACTTAAGAGTTCAGAATTTTCCTTCCTGAGTACTTCTAAAAACTAACATGCCACCTCAAGTTAAACTACTTATATTATCAGATTGACATCTCTGCCAAACAGATCCAGTAGAGCCAAACAGATCCATCTCTGCCAAACAGATCCAACAGATCCAGCAAATGAAAATAAAGCTTTCAGCAGTGCTGTGACACTAACGTTACCAATGAAATGCTAGCGGCGAGTAATCCTGTCATTAACGGTAATGATGATGACAACAATAATACTAATAGTACTAGAAATTGCTTAAATGGTAGCAATTTGCAGGCATGGTGGCACTGTAGGGGTAACAGGGTACCCTCCCCCCGACCCAAGACATCCACGTCCTGATCACCAGAACCCGCGATTCGGTTACTTCACTACCTTACATGGCAAAAGGGACTTTGCAGACGTGGTTAAAATGGGGAGACAAGATGGAGAGATTGTTCTGGAGTAGCCAGGTGGCCCGATGGAATCACCAGGGCCCTTAAACATGGAAGAGGGAGGCAGAAGAGTCAGAGGGGGGGTGGGACCATGCAAGAAGGCTGGGAGAGATGCAACACTGCTGGCTAATTTTTACAACAGTAAAGTGCGTCTAATTTTTACTAAACTCAGTTACTCCTCATGCTAGTGAGGGTGGTACTACTACTAATCCTACTTTAGCAGAAGGAACTTGAGACTTAAAAAGATAGACCAATTAACTTGTCTGGGGTCACACAGCTAAATAATCGTCAGGTTTGTCTATCTGATATCAGCAACACGCAAGGATGATGTCCATCTAGATCACTGCCTTCGATCTGTAAGCACAGTACTAGGGGCCTCTCGGTGCCGAATGGGCTCCGTGAATTTCTCCCACCCTCACTCTCCCTGTTCAACCAACCTTTGACTCATTCTATCTTCTACCTTCGACATCCACTGCGACCATGCTGAAGCAGAACAAATCCCTTGGATAAAAATAACACTCTAACTCACATCCTATTATCAGCTTCAGTCATGTAATGTCCCACCTGAAAGCTTTCAGTTCTCCAGAACATAATCAAGTAAAACCTAAGTTCCTTTTTAAGAATCTGACTTTAGGAATCCTTTCCGGATCTCAAAAAGATCCCATCTTAACCTTTCCATCTTGCACTACTGCCTCAAAACACTACAAGACCCATTCAAATGCAGTCTTTGGGCCCATATTTTGCCACTGTCTCACTTCCATATTCTTTGTTGTTCCATGATATTCATCTAGACTGTGCATCCATCAAAAACCATGCCCCCCGCCCCCCGCAAAAAAGTAGTACACCAGCCACAAAGTCCTAAAAAATTTTGCTTGTACCAGTCATCAGTCCCTGCCTTGCCCAGCTCCATTTGGCTTCGGATACTAACGATCCACTTAGGCTAAAGGAGGTGGTACGTCATCTCTTAGGGTCAGACACCCTGGGTCCAAATCCTGGCTCTACCACCTCCCAGCCTTGTGATTTAGGGCAGTTGTTCACTTCTCTGGACTAAGCTTCCTTAACTGAAAAGTGGGGAACATAATAGTATCCTCCTCATAGGGCCATTTCAAGGATTAAACGGTACAAGTAGCTGGCAGCGTAGCTGGTATATACAGTCTTGATTTTTACTGCAGTTCCCTTCACGAAGTGGCTTCCTCCTTCAATCTTAGTTCACTTGGCCGACACAAGTGATACGGCTAATCATTACCTTCCCTTCTCCCAGAAGGTTGGACCTTGTGACCTTTTCCACAGTGCCAAGCTATGCCTCTGTTTCCACCAGATGGACCCCAACTCCCAATCCCCTGTACTGCAATACAGAGATCACCACGAAGCAGTACCTCCTTTTACCATCTTTCCCTTTTCCCCTCCTGACCGATATCCCCGCGCTCCCAGATCAGATCCTTAACACATTTTCTTAAGCACCATTTTATTTATCCACTTAAATACTATGACTTTAACAACTGACGGTACATGAGTTAACCCTTCTAGCACTGGCTTCTCCAGTAAACAAACCCCTTTTCCAACTACTGTGTCAATGAAAAAAGTCAACGTGCTGTTATTGTTGTTACTGGTATATGTTCTATTCACCTACACACCTATATTATCTTATTTACCTACAGGTTTCTTGAGAGCAAGGACTATGTAGTAATCATCTTTGAATTCCCCCAGATCTAAACACACTCAGTTTTACTGATTAAGCTAATGGATGAAATGAGTCACATCTGACCCACAGTTGCGTGACCAGTCAGCAAAAATATCTTTCTGTTTACCACCCCTCCCCCAACCACTGGTACCAAAACATGAACCCAGGCAAATTTATCCTTGCTTGTAATTATAAATGCCTGATGCCATTTCACTTTTCTCAGGTTTCTAGTGACATTTCTTTACATGACCTTACCTTAATTATCTTAATGTACTAACCTGTTCCATGCATCGCATTTTAAAATACCAAAATAATAATCAACACAGCCACATTCATGCTTTCCAGCATTTCCACTTTTAATTATAGTAAGTCACTGTACCTTAAGCCTTCAGAGTCTATACTTCAGTTCTATGAAATTACTATGCTTCATTCAACCAGAGATTTCAAACTTCTTTAAAAGGTAACACAAGGGCTTCCCCGGTGGCGCAGTGGTTGCGTGTCCGCCTGCCGATGCAGGGGAACCGGGTTCGCGCCCCGGTCTGGGAGGATCCCACATGCCGCGGAGCGGCTGGGCCCGTGAGCCATGGCCGCTGAGCCTGCGCGTCCGGAGCCTGTGCTCCGCAACGGGAGAGGCCACAACAGAGGGAGGCCCGCATACCACACACACACAAAAAAAAGGTAACACAGTACTACTGTTCTACTTCATTTACTCACATGCCTCCCTTTAACCTCAGCTTAGTGCTGAATTTAACTTGCTTGATAATCTAAGCCTAGTTCAAGTCTAACTCATGCCACTGTTGGTCTGTAGCTATCGGCTGTTCTGCCATCTTCTATTTGGTTATGTTTAGTTCCGGGCATCTCAGCTGTAAGGAATGAAATTATTTCTTAGAGAGGGAGGCATTCTTTTTAATCTGATATTTTCCAGAATATTAAAGAACTAAACTGATTTTTTTTTTCTTTTCACAATTACTAAAAGGTAACTACAAGATTTCTTTCAAGTATGTGCCTTTCCACGTGAAACACACAGAACTTTAGAACAGTGGCTCGGAAGCCTGGCTGTGCACTGTAATCATCTGAGGGGTTCTTGAAAAGTACCCCCAGGCTCCACACCAGAGGGGTCTGACTTGGTTGGTCTCTGATAAGCCCAAGTTTGAATGCTGTTGCGGATGTTTGTTGAGGAACCAGTGAATAAGAAGCACAGCCTGCAGAACCTTTCTTCTCTTTAAAAGAAAATACTATATTTCAAAGATCTATATAAATATAGATATATATTTTAAAATATGTATATTGCATCCAATCAGTCATTTAATTTAAAAATCTCACGTAACCAACATATTTTACATCATCAATGTACTGCATGTATCTTTGAAAATATAATTGCAATAATCACTGTCAAATTTTTTTCCCTAGCTGATCAGTCTTCATATTGGTGAGTTCCTAAAACAAACTTTCAGGTGTAAAAATTTCTTGCACATCAAACGTAATAACACAATATACATTCTAAATACCTTTAATCCTTGGTATCTGGACCAATTGTTTCCTATCTGCACGCTGCCAATTTAAAACCCACTTGCTGGATCAGTCTACAGAACAAATCCCCCTGTGTTGTATTATTTTTGTGTGTGAAATACCCCAGATTAGTACGCCTCAGCCCGGAGAATGACGCCCCTCGTGGGCTGATGGAGGAGCTTTCTGCTGGGCCTGCAAAACAGTCTTGAGAATGAAAATGCCCTTGACTACTGTCAAATGACCTGTCTTTCAGAGTAAAAATTTAAATCCCGATGGTGATTTAAAAATCTATATTCAGCTGTTAAGCCCTTTTGGACTCAAACAGCAGACACACATAATAAATCTCAAAGCTGACAGTTTGAGATTTGCTTACTACCTCTGGCACTCCCAAGCTCTAAAAAAATCACTGGTATACTGCCCTCTGGTACAAAGCATAAAACTAAGTATAACATTAATTATATAGGAGAGGAGGGAGGCTCTGAAAGACTTTTGCTTAAATAAATGCCATTTTTTCATATAAATTTATCAGGTTACCTTCTACCTCATTCTAACTATTTTTTTTTTCTGTATCTCTTTCACAAAAAAAAGTTATATTACTATTCTGTTACAAACAAGACGCTAAATCTCAACTACCCTGAAATTAACTTATTTGTTAACTACTGGAAAAGCCCATTTCTCCCCCGTGCACCAGGGAAAAACCTATATCCCCAAAATCTATGTTTAACTAATACTTCATTCTTTTGCAATTCCAACTGTTTTTCAGGCTCCCCTCCAGTCTTTAGCAGTATGCATAAATTTATAAAATTGTGATCCCAGAGTATCACACTTGTTTCTTCTGTTTCAATACAAATAATATTGTTATGCCGAGGTCTTTAACACTACTGCATGGAATCGCGCATGGCACAGGGAGATCAGCTAGGTGGTTTGTAACCACCTAGAGGGGTGGGATAGGGAGGGTGGGAGGGAGGGAGACGCAAGAGGGAGGAGATATGGG
>NC_041219.1:67139233-67150733 GCF_002837175.3 Physeter macrocephalus | reverse complement strand
CTGATTCACTTTGTTGTACAGCAGAAACTAACACACCATTGTAAAGCAATTATACTCCAATAAAGATGTTAAATAATGCATGGAATAAAAAAAAAAAGAAAAAGGAATGGAAAAGTATTCAAGAATAGTTATAAAAGAGTCAATTTCACACTTAAAAAAATTGTACCCACCAAACTGATTTTCCAGTGCCAAGGAATTAAATGCCTTGCTTTAAAATGTAATGTAATCATTAGTCATAAGAAAAGTCATCAGAATTTCTGAAAGAGGCAACGTGTGTTTGCAATTAAAACAACACAAAGATAAGATTTTCCCTGCTTTCTCCAGAGCATTTGGTTTCTATTCCCAAACAGAATAAACCAAGTAAGTAAGATATACATGGCTTTCTAGATTGCAACTAATTAGACTAACATACCACCACTCACTATAAATAATTCTACTTCTTCTTGTCTCCTTTTTAAAGAAAGCAATTAACAGACATCATCACATGATAGCCCACACCTCCTCTGTAGAGATGAAGAAACTAACACCCAGTGAGAGAGATGGGAAGTGAAACGGAGGAAGCCGAAGTTCTACCACTTTCTGCTCAGGACAGACGCACGCCAACCAGGAAAACCCTGTCACTATCTCACCAAACAGAGGTGAGCAGGCTCCAAACTACCTCTGTGCACATCAGCACAATCTGTTTCATTACGTGGATTTTGTAACTTCAATCATGAAAATTAAGAATAAAATTAACTACCCCCTTGGAAAGGGTGGTCAAGCATCCTACCGCACAGCCTATTTCATGGAAGCCCCACGGTTGCAATCTGTCTCTCAGGTCGGTTTTTTTTTTTTGGATTAAAATTTTTTTTTAATTTCATATTGGAATATAGTTGATTTACAATGCTATGTTAGTTTCAGGTGTACAGCAAAGTGATTCAGTTATATATTCTTTTTCAGATTCTTTTCCCATTTATGTTATTAGAGAATATTTAGTAGAGTTCCCTGTGCTATACAGTAGGTCCTTGTTGATTACCTATTTTATATATAGTAGTGTGTATATATTAATCCCAAACTCCTAATTTATCCCTCCCCCTGCACCTTTCCCCTTTGATAACCGTAAGTTTGTTTTCTAAGTCTGTGAGTCTGTTTCTGTTCTGTAAATAAGTTAATTTGTATCATTTTTTTAGATTCCACATATAAGCGATACCATATGATATTTGTCTTTCTCTGACTTACTTCACCTAGTATGATTATCTCTAGATTCATCCATGTGGCCGCAAATGGCACTATTTCATTCTTTTTTATGGCTGAGTAATATTCCACTGTATATGTGTACCACATCTTCTTTATTCATTCATCTGTCGATGGACATTTAGGTTGCTTCCATATCTCAGCTATCGTAAACACCGCTGCAATGAACATTCGGGTGCATGTATCTTTTGGAATTATGGTTTTCTCCAGATATATGCCCAGGACTGGGACAGCTGGATCATGTGGTAGCTCTATTTTTAGTTTTTTAAGGAACCTCCATACCATCCTCCATAGTGGCTGTACCAATTTACATTCCCACCAACAGTGCAAGAGGGTTCCCTTTTCTCCACACCCTCTCCAGCATTTGTTATCTGTAGACTTTTTAATGATGGCCATTCTGACTGACGTGAGGTGGTACCTCACTGTAGTTTTTTTGCATTTCTCTAATAATTAGCGATGTTCAGCATCTTTTCATGTGCTTTTTGGCCATCTGTATGTCTTCTTTGGAGAAATGTCTATTTAGGTCTTCTGCCCATTTTTTGATTGGGTTGTTTGTTTTCTCCAGGTCTTGATTTCCGTTTTTCTAGAAACTGAGTATGCTGGCCTAGAATTCAAAAATCCCTGAATATGTCTTTAACTAATGATAAGATGAGTTTGACATTTCCTCTCTCTCTCTCTGCAGCTTTCACCTGGGGAATAATGAATTCTGAAAAAAATGGAAGGTATGAGTGAAAATCAAACCGACATCTGTGTTACACTTTTATAAACATGTGTTTTGCTAGCAGTGCTTCCTCCACTTCTTTCATGACACAGATGCACAAAGGAACCGATAATACTTGAGCAGCACACAGGAGTTAATGGACCAAGGGGACTGATAGAGTGGGGGCTGGGGGTTGGTTCCAGCCCTGAAGGCTGCGGGGGAGGGTGGGGTGCGGTGCTCAGTGGCCTCTGGAACCTGATCACTGCAGACCAGGAGCAGCAGAAGCTGCGAACTGGAGTATACGGAAATGATGGGGACACCATCACAGGCTCAACTCCATAATGAATGATTTGCTCATTTTCAAAGCTAGGACCTGTATGCCTCTAGAGTTAACTCACAAAGGTATGCACACAGAAACTGATCATCCGTGTTGCCTAAATCATAGAAAATTAACAATGGCAGCAAGTACTCCTACCACAGCAAAGACAAATCAAGCATTTTTGAGTAGGAAAATCATTTATGATGAATTATCCTTCAAATTACAAATCTACCTATAAATTATAATTATAGAAGTACACAGAGGTCAGAGTACAGGTCTGATTATTCTCAGCTATAAACTGGAAATGAGATATGGAGGGAACCACCACTTGGGCGTCCCAGAGTTCAAAGAGGCTCCAGATCTACTCTTGGTGTGCTTTAAAATCATTATTACTGATTATTTAAGCAATATTTCCAAAAGACGAGTGCAGAACTTCTTCCTGAGGGACAGCATGCGCTGTGAGTGCATGGATGAATTGGAGTGGGAGCTGATGGGCTTTGACATTGGGGCTTCAAAACAAAGCTCATCTACATGACAGCTGCTGAGCTCCCCTCACCCTTAGTTTCCTTTTCTATCAAATAGAGGCAATGTCTAGATATAATATAATAGGAAACCTGGTTTCTACCATGCATGTCTGGTACTCGAATGCACTCAAAAAGCATTATTTTAACCACTGGTACTATTTTGTATGCATACCTTATCAGTGTTCAGCATTTGTAAAGACAACATAACATTCCGTCTTATCTCACGGTTTGGTCAACGGGAGTCAATTGCTAGACATCTGTATTACAGTCATTTTCTACTATTATGAAGATTTAAAATTTTTATTTCTTTAGCACCTAGACCCAGCAATGGAATTACAGAGTCAAAGAATAAAATTACCTCTATGACTTTTGATATATGTACTTCTTAGAAACCTATCTTCCTGAACGAAGACTGGGGTATAGGACGTGAGTGGGGTAGAATTCTACTGATTTGGAAACTTTTCTGGTTGACTCTTAATAACTTCAATTAAATGTTGGAACTAAATATGCTTTTTGTTTAAGAGAAATTAACTTATAAAGAAATCAAGAATAAGTTTTTCAAAATTACTTCAAAATACGGGAAGATTTCTTCACTTGCCGTTAATAAGCAAAATCATTTTAACAATGAACACACCTTACTGTTTAAAAAAATACAAAAACAACATCTGTGTAGAGAGTACATATATATATATATATATTTCACAAAGTACAGAAAGATTTAAAGTGAAAAGGGAAGTCTCCTCTGCTCTATCCTCAATATTCCTCATCAAAACCCAATAAAACCCAGAAGACATACATTATTACTAACATTTTCATTTGTATCTTACCAGAATTTTTAAATAGACAGAACATAAATATGTATATCTTTATTAGTATACAAACATCTCTAAAACTTGCTTGTTTTTTCCTCTTAATAAATCTTGGACTTCAACACATACCGATCTACTGCTACATATATTTTCTATTATTTTCTACGGTTCTATAATTTATATAACTAGTTCATTATTAAAAGATACTTGAGCAATTACCAGTTTTTGCTTTTTTTTGATCTGTGTAAATGTAGAAAAACAAAACTTCAATAACCATCCTTGCACATCATTATAAACTATATTAAAAGTTTAACTTCATACTATTACTATTATACTTGTAGGACAAAGTTGCAGCCATAGAATTTACAGATCAAAGGTTATGAGCATTTTATTTTATATTTGACTATTCCCACAGGTAGTAAAAGAGAATGACTATTTCCCTATGCCTTCAACTAATACGAGGCATTACCACACTTAATTCTTGGCCAATCTGATAGGTGAATAAGATAGCTCATTCCATCTGGTGTTGTTTTAGTGGCTATTTGCATTTGTTTTCGTGTGAGTTGACTTTCACTGTTCCCATCTTTTACCCACATTTTCTACTAGTCCGCTCATTATTTTCTTACTGGGAATCAAATATTTTAAAGTGCTACATATTCAAGGTCACTCGATAAAATTTCTCTCATTACAAAAATAATTATGAAAACTGGCTGTAGTTTTCTTGTCATCTAAATTGCTTGTTAAGAATTCCTGTACTTACTTCTGTCCAAGTCCAACAGAAATGACCACATGTAGATTTGTTTTTATATGTATAAATCTATTGTAAAGATCAATAAAAATGCAACCAAGTGGCACTCCAGTGTGGAAGGAACTAACAGGGACACAGCATCATGCAGGGGAACAGCCAAGAGGCCAGGGTCCATCTAATTCCGGTCTCAGCTCTGCTCCAATAAGCTGAATAACCCATAGGTGTCACCTCAGCCTCAAAGAATCAGCTCCTCATTCAATAAAATGAAAAAGTTGGGCAGAATGACCCTAAGACTGCTTCCAGGTATAAATCCCATGAATCTAAGAGCTTTCAACATTTTCTTCACAGATTCATAGAACCATGAAATACCTATAGAAGGACATAATGAAATAACTTGATCATTACAGAGTAAAAAAATAAATACTAAGTATAAATAATGAAAAATATGTGTATTAAAAAATAAAACTAAATCATAACAAGATTATCGACATTATAATATCTCATTTCCTAGACGTTTCATTTTTTTTAAGTACTCAATATGTTAGGAACTTGGGAAAACACGCATATACTGAATATATTCAAAGCATTAACTTACCATCTTCAAATTTTCTCTATAATCATGTTATGAGTAGTTTAGCAGGAATAAAAAATAAGTCTATGTAAGAGCCCACTGCTATTAAAAGCTTCTTGTTGCTGGAATAATATCATGCCACTCACTGGCATCTATGTTATTTTAATTTTTTCAATTGTTGTTTTAAATGAGATATATCACATTTAACTAGACTTGCATTCGACTTCATGTTCCTACCCATAAAATCAATTGAGATTTGTGATCGAGTTTTCATGTTTCCACTCATAAAATTATTAAACACAAATCACCTTTCTCCCATTTGAATAATTATTTCAGGACTATGATGCCTATGCTTATTCATTTTATAGGTTTAAAAAAAAGTCTCAAACACAAATTTTATGTAGGTGGAAAACCATTGCTATAGCAACAGTAGCTTCAGTTTATGAGAATCGAAAGGTGAAAAATTCCCATTTCCAACACTTGAAATTTAACTCTTTGATTTTTGATGGCTGAGGGCACAGGGTGTAGCTCCTGACCTTTCTGCACTACTAACATGAATTGGATCCCAATGAGACTTGGCCAAACTCAAGCCTTAAAAGATAAAAATACATGGTGCTTCCTCTGATGAGGTGGTTAATTACTATAAATCAAACATGACACTTTAGGCCATCCCCAGGCTATTCTCTCCGGACTCGGTTCCAGGGGGTCAAAGGGGTTAGTTAGTAGGATAGTGACAGTTTCGAATGGTGAGTGATTTGTGCATCCCGAGATCTTTTTGCTAATAAAAAGCACTAGCACCATGTCATGGCTTTGTCTGGGGGAAAAAAGCACTGGTCCCAGCTAGAACTGGCATCTCCACCCTCAAGTGTAGCTGGCTCCAAGAATGGAGCCAGTCTTTTTCTGAGGAGCCTTTCCTTACTATTCTCATGGGCAAAGGTTGAAAATTAGCAACAAAAAGAAATTAAAACAGTATTTTCCCATAAACAGATGGCACAATTTTGTGTGCCTGAGTCTATATAAATAAGAAAGGAAAATCAGGAGCGATTTTCCTTAAAAAAAAAAAACAAAAAAAAACAAAAAAAACCCAACTTCCCATTCTATTGCCCAGGTGCAAAACACAGTCCCGGCACAAGGGAGACAATCACTACCACTAACTTAAGAACCCAACAGCACATGACTGACCCACTGAATATGGTAGAGAATATAGTATTCATGTTATCACAAAGAGTATCTCCTATGTTTTCTTCTAGAAGTTTTATGGTTTTGAAATTTAGATCTATGATCCATTTGGATTTTTATATAAAGCGTAAGATACGGGTTGAAGTTCTCTCTCTCTCTCTTTTTTGCCTATGAATGTCCAGTGGTCCCAGCACTGCTTGTTAAAAGACTAACCTTTCTCCACTGCAATACCTTTGCACCTTTGTAAAAATAAATAAATAAATTGACCATATTTCTACGGGTCTCCTTCTAGAAAAATTTTCACTTAAGATTTTATGAACTTTGCGCAATTGTCTTATTGGCCAAATCCCCAAAGACAATCAGAAATTAGCAACCGTAACAGATGACGACTATAAACAAGAGTTTTACAACTGTGGTTTTTGAAGCATGTGAGTTGTGGCACAGTCACCCTCCCAAGTAATTCAACTACCCTCCCAGCCAGTCAGGCTGCTCACTTTTAACTGAAGTATACGAGGAAAGACAGCCAAGTTTAAAAAAACTCATGGGGACTCCAAAAATAAAGGATGATAAACTACCTATAAAATAATTACAGGGAGATTTCAGTCATATTTTGTGCAGAAATTTATTGATCTCCATTAACTGGGTTTAAATGTCCAACAACAAAACCTTAGATAATCATAGTCACTGATGCCCTTTTCTTCCCCCTTACAGTTTGTTTAAGGGAAAAAAAAGCCACTCTGTAAACACAGAGTGTAAATATGGTAAATCGAAACTTAATACACAAAAGAAAGCCATTAAATTATTCACTGAATGTCTTTAAGGCCAGGTTGAAAATGAACCTCTATAAATAAAACACCATCCCACCTACCACAAGTCAGATGGGTGATCCATATTCCACTCCAGAGATGAAGAAGAAACCTTTCCAATTGAAGAGTGTGACTCTTCAATTTATGACCCGTTTCCCACAATTTAATTAGGCTAAAGTCAAGGACCAAGATAAAAATGGCATCATTAAGATTCTTCTGAATTGCTACCTTACCAGTGTCCCTCATACAATTAAACGTTTTTAACTCATTCTTATACTTCCAACTTTTTTGTTTAGAAACAAAATACTCGCAAAAACTTCAATATCCAAGTATAGGTTTGGTACAGGGTCTATTTTATAATTTAAGGGGGAAAAAAAGACACATTCCGGATAAGCCAACCAGAAAAAGATTTTTTTTTTTATCATACAGCAAAGGTCACACACTTGTGTTTTACCAATAAATGAAAACTAGCAAGAGACGGAGTTCACTGGGATCAGGGTTTCTACCTGACCTTGTTTTACACTTTAACGCAGGATTTACGTGCAGGCTACTTCCTAGAGTGGTTCACGCAGGGCTAGGGCTTGCTAGGCAGCTCTAGAACAGACAGAACACACACCATCAACAATGCACAGTAAATACTGATAAAATATTCATTTCTTCTGCATATTGCTTTCTCTCTACACATGGTGCTTAACATTCATGTCTTATCTCACACGGCTGCTGCGTGAGGAATGAGAAGAGAATGAATGACAAACAGTTTACAAAAAAGAGTGGACTCTGGTGAGGAGTGTTGATAATGGGGAGGCTATGCATGTGTACGGGCAGGGGGCATATGGGAAATCTCCTTCCTCTTTATTTCGCTGTGAACCTAAAATTGCTCTAGAAAATAGAGCAGAGAAAAAGGTACACAAAGTAGAAGAACTAATGGCCTGACAGATGCCCAGTCCAAGCTCTATCTAAGAGACTGTGGCCCAATTAAATCTTAACCTGGTTTTCACCTAAGCCCTTTCACGGGAGCCACCGACGATCCTGTGGGGTGCAGAAGACAGGTTTGGGAGACCCTAATTGTATAAACACATGCAAGGTCACAAAAAAGACTTGCTAATGGGTTCTTCAATTTATATATTTCCTGGATGTATATATTTTTTTAAATTGAATGAAAGATGCTTTAAATTCTATAGTGCTTTACACTTTTTTAAAGTTTCACACAAATGATTTCATATAAGCCCATAATAACCCTTTTCTCCCCCACTACCCCTATATTGCCCCTCCCCCCTTCCCTCTCCCTGTTGGTAACCACTGGTTCGTTCTCTGTGTCTGTGGGTCTGCTTCTTTTTTGTTTTATTCACTAGTTTGTTGTGTTTTTAGATTCCACATGTAAGTGCCATCACACAGCATTTGACTTTCTCTGTCTGACTTCACGTAGCGTAATGCCCTCCAAGTCCTGGAGGCATACACATTCTGTTTCACATTTTAATGTTTATGAAATTGGGTTCATCTTAGATCCAATGTAGTAGTTTGTTATTTTCCCTAGAAAAGTAGGTATTAAACCACTGGCCAATCTTTCAAAGTGTCTCAGAAGTCAATGTGAAACTCGAGTCTACCACTGCTAGACAGAAGCAGTCAACTCAGCAGTCATACGAATCACTGTAAACTGGATGGGTAAAGGCCAGAAGGTGTTTTGAGGCCCTCCCAGTACTGGACAGGAAGAGAGGACTCTGATTCCCTTCCATGAAGTATCAGTGGAAACCAACTAGACAAGCAACACTAACACCATTCATTAGTGGTGGCTTTAGTTTACAACCACTTCCCCCTACCCTTTTTTTTTTTTTTAAACTTGATAATCTTTAAATAGACCTTTACTTAGGTCCAAAGATAAAGCTGAAAATTGGTCTAAGTTAACCACTGGGTCTAAACTAACTGTATGACATCAGCCAAGCTGCTAAACCCATTATGGATAACCCAATTTTTCTTGAAGCGTAAAAAGAAGAGAAAGATGACACATACTTTCTAGGACTACTATCAGAATAAAATAAACCAAGCAATTTGTTTTATCTTTCATAAGTTATTTTGAAATAATAACTATTGCATCTCATTATTTGCATGTCTACTATGTATCAGGAACTCAAAGTATGTTACTTTAATCCTATGTGACAGCAATTAATCTCACTTTGCAGAAAAAGAAACAAGAGACTCAAAGGGGTTATATGGCTTAGAATCTGGTCTGGGATTCGAAGCCAAGTCTGGCTGATTCCAAAGCCCAGCTTTTTCCATTTCATCAAGTTGGCTCCAGAATACTGATTTACTATTTCACCATGATTGATTTACTATTTCACCATCATTCACTTACCTTTAACTGTATTTCTGAATATAACACATTTTTAAAAGAAATCTCAAAATTTGGCATTACCCACTACTATTACACCCTTCCCCTTATAAGGGAAAGAAGAGCTCTTTCTTATTGATGCTATTTGTAATAAAGCATTATGAAAATCAGAACGTGTGCAGGTGTGTGTACGGGGGAAGAGGAATACGTGGGAAGACACAGAATTTTAAGTAAATTTAACATTCAAACAAAGGCAAAGATATTGGTACCAAGTTTTTATTTCTCCTACCCAAAAGAAATTGCTAGATAGCTATTAGTTTGTAAATCACAGCAATAAACTGCATGCACTTCAGAGTCTTGTGGTTTCCACAAATGTACTTGCCACAACTGATTTGTTTCATCTACGGCATAAATAAGGTATAACTCACTGTGGCTGTGCAAACTCTGAAGTTTACTTTGTATTATGATAGCCTATTTACATATAAAGCAGAAAAAATTTTTTTTCCACTGATGGAATCCAAATACATGATTTCAATGAAAAGTACATCTCAAAAACCATTAAGTCAGCCAAGGAGAATACTTCAAAAGAATTGAAGCAAAATGGCAGCCAGGAGCTGGTTCCTTCTGTTTATCTGCAACAGCTTATATCCTGAAGCCAGTCTGAAGGCTGTCTCTATTCAAAACACATGGCTTTAATGCATTGAACTCTATGGTTCAAAAGTAATCAAGATCTCCTTCAGGGGCTGGGTGTTGGGGGAGACAACATATAGAAGCTTTCAACTAGTATGCACCAGTATGAAGAAGTAATCTCTACATTAAGTAACTGTACTATACTTTTAGACTAGAACGGCAACACGGCCTGCAGTGAAATATGGAATTATCAGCAACCAGAAAGAACCCACACTACCAAGGACGCCGCCTAGGAAGATCTCCAGTATCCAACGACAAGCGGAAGAGGGCCATCTCAAGGGTTGTCATTTTCCCCAGCAGTATTTAGCTTCCCTGCATAGGGAAGCTGATCTAGGGTTAAGAGTTTTTCTCAGTGTTTACAGCAAAATGGAAAAGAACATGAGGAAATCAGATGAGATCTGTGGAGTTGAGAAGATCAAAAGAATATGTCATAGACATTAGTTGGGAAGGCTCACCACCTCACAGTTCTCCTGACACTTACAAGAGCCCTAAAGGCCACATCTGTACCGTTAAAGTTGAAGCATAAAAAAATGCTTTTTTGGTTCAAAACCAGCCCAATAACAGCAAATTATTATGATTCAATCTACTGATACTGCATATGGCTCTGTCTCCCATCCACCAAGCAAATCTGATTCTCTCTTGGGAATTTGAGGCTCGAGTGAAGAGATGGTCAGAGCTGAGTCACCTTACGGAAAGCGCTCCAGAGGCTTCAGCAGCTCCTACTGCTAGGGCCCTTGATTCCTGCCCCGCACAAAGTCTGCCTGTGCAACAATTCATTCAAGACTGCAAGCTCCCCAAGAATCCTTTCAATGACCCATTTTAACAAATAAGTCCTTTTGATGAGGTTAGACTTGAGTTCTGTCCTGGCAGCACAAGGAACCTTAACAAATACTAACTGTGAGCCCTGGAGGCTGCACAGGTGGTTCCAGCTGACCCCGGAGTCACCAGTCCAGGAGCCAAATTTTGTTTCTCTTTCTGCTGCTCACAGAACCTGGGCATGACTGCTGAGTAAGCAAAATACAGCAAGCAAGCAAGGTTTCCTCTTTCTCCGTCCAGAGACCTTACAGTTGTTGCACATATACAGACTTGCTAAAAGCATGTTATGTAAACAGTAGAGGATTATGTTAATATAATGTCTAGAGAGGCTCAAGAACTTCAGTTATTTTTAATAGTAACTTTAATAGTCACACAGGTTAAGGAAATTAAAGTAATATAAAGTGCTCATTAAAAACACGGTCCCTCATGGAAGCAACCTAAGTGTCCATCGACAGATGACTAGATAAAGAAGATGTGGCACATATATACAATGGAATATTACTCAGCCATAAAAAGAAATCGAGTTATTTGTAGTGAGGTGGATGGACCTAGAGTCTGTCACACAGAGTGAAGTAAGTCAGAAAGACAAAAACAAATACTGTATGCTAACACATATACATGGAACCTAAAAAAAAAAAAATGGTTCTGAAGAACCAAGGGCAGGACAGGAATAAAGATGCAGAAGTAGTAGAGAATGGACTTGAGGGACACAGGGAGGGGGAAGGGTAAGCTGGGATGAAGTGAGAGAGTGGCATGGGCATATATACACTACCAAACGT
>NC_041219.1:67136941-67138913 GCF_002837175.3 Physeter macrocephalus | reverse complement strand
GTAGAGAATGGACTTGAGGACACGGGGAGGGGGAAGGGTAAGCTGGGACGAAGTGAGAGAGTGGCATGGACATATATACACTACCAAATGTAAAATAGATAGCTAGTGGGAAGCAGCTGCATAGCACAGGGAGATCAACTGGATGCTTTGTGACCACCTAGAGGGGTGGGGTAGGGAGGGTGGGAGGGAGACACAAGAGGGAGGAGATATGGGGATATATGTATACGTACAGCTGATTCACTTTGTTGTACAGCAGAAACTAACACAATACTGTAAAGTAATTATACTCCAACAGAGATGTTAAAAAAAAAAAAAAGTTGAAAAACAAACAAAAAACCCCCACAGTCCCTAAAGTTATCATGATCCCAGCTTCCACTAAAAAGAATCTACTTTAACTTCACTCAGCACACAGCCTCGCAGGTATACCCGCCTCTCGCGTGACTCGGTGTGAGATGGCATGAAGAGCACAGGAAATGGCAGCCAAGTAGAGCCTCATGTAATTAGATGATAAACCTATAATTGGGGACCAGCTCGGAGTATGGAGAAGATTTCCTAAATCTAAGAGCACACCATACCCTCTGAGCCAACGAAAGGGACTTCACCTTCTCCACGATACAGTGTTTAATGCTTAGTGATGCTGCCTTCTGTTTGAGGCAACGTGGTTCTCTCTGCTTCAAACGGCCCAGAGAACTGAAAACTTTCTCCCATATTCCATCCTAGTCATTAATTAGAAGGATAATTTAAAATACTTCATCATAGTTTTATATGTGTTCATACAATCCTATACATTTTAAAAAGTTAATTCTACTGCGACTAGTAACCAGCTACTTGGCAAAAATAGATTAGACTCTATGCAAAACCATTTCCAGGTGGACTAGAAATGTAAATATGAAGAATAAAAACACGAACATATAGAAGGAAATACAGCTACTTTTATAATCCAAGAATAAATCCAAGCATGACACCAAAACCAGAAATCAAAAAAGGAAAAGACTGATAGATTTCACTACAACAGAACAAAAACTTCTCTGGCAATAAAGAAATGACAATCAAAATAAAAATGAAAAACATATGAAAAATCAAAAGAAAATGACTAATTTATCAAACAAAAATGAAAAATGGATACTGAAGACAATCAATTTGGAGACCGATACAGGAATGTGTATCAGAACCTTAAAAATGGGCTTCCCTTTTGACCCATCAAATTCTACTTCTAATAACTTACTCTTTGAAAACAGTTTTCTTATCAAGGATTCGCTTTAGCATTGTTTAATGCTTAGCAAAAATAAATCAAACAAAAACTGCCAATACGAGCATGTTAAATTATAATCATCCCATTCATTCAAAGAAATAATCTACTGCCATTAAAAAAGAGTGAGATATATCTCTATTCATTGACATGAAAAGATAGTCACAGTGTACTACTAGTAAGTGTGTGTGTGGGGGGAAACAGATCAAAAAACAATAAAAATGATGTGCACGGCAAAGACTACGGACTACTGAAGTACGTTCTTCCTGGGCACACGGTAGACTACATTTCCGCCCCCATCCTTCCTCCTGACACACTCAGTTTGCTGTGCCTTGTGAGTACGTTCTCTGCAACAGAACATGAGCCGAGCTGTAACCTTGGAGCTACATGATGAAGGTGGCAGAGACACCAAGCTCCTGAAAGACTGCAAGGAGTGGCAACAGCCCCACCCTACCCCCATCTGAAGCATCTACCCTGGGCTGCTGTGTGGGAGAAAAATAAACTGTTGTGTCTGTGCCATTACATTTCAGGCCTACGTTCAGTAGCTTCGTCTACCCCGACTAATAGAGTAGAATACTAGCAGTTTCACTTTTTAAGGAAATCTATATGTGCACATAACTATTTAAAAAGATCTAGAAAGGTATGCATAAAAACGTATCTTTGGGCTTCCCTGGTGGCGCAGTGGTTGAGAGTCCGCCTGCCGATGCAGGGGACGCGGGTTCG
>NC_041219.1:67135679-67136845 GCF_002837175.3 Physeter macrocephalus | reverse complement strand
GCTGGGCCCGTGAGCCATGGCCGCTGAGCCTGCGCGTCCGGAGCCTGTGCTCCGCAACGGGAGAGGCCACAACAGTGAGAGGCCCGCATACCACAAGCAACAACAACAACAACAACAAAAAACGTATCTTTATGATATTTAACCCTATGGTCGCATGCAGTTTTAAACTCTTTTTTTCTCATTGCTGTATAGCACTTCATTGTGTGAATATGCCTCAATTTATTTACCTACTACTGACGGGCATTTGAGTAGTTTCCAGTTTTTTTTGCTGTTATTATCCATGTCCTTTAGTGAACATATATTCATATTTCTGTTGGGTACTTACATAAGAGAGGAATTATTGGGTCACAGGATATGCATATGTTCAGCTTTAGTAAATATGACCAAATTAAATATTTCAAAGTGATGGCACCAATTTGCACTCTCACCAGCAGCACAGGAGAGTTCTAGCTGCTCCACATCCTTGTCAACACTTTTTCATTGTCTCCCTTCTGGTGGGTAAGTACCATATGCTTTTAATTATTCTCAACACAAAATAATTTATTATCTAAAATTAAAGGAAGTTTAATTACAGTGCACCTCTACAATGACATGTGATTTCAAAGCTATATATAAATGTGTTCTCAATGATGTAAAATAATGTCTAGAAAACAGTAAAAGAAAATCAGCCGCCACTCTGTAAAGTGAATTAGTTGTAGACACTTGCAACCTGACCTTCTTTGACTTAAAGAGAACTATTCTCCCCATGCTTGTAATTCACTTGGAAATATCATGTGGGCTCTGACATCAGAGTGCCTGGGCTGGAGTCCTGCATCCATGACACACTGTGCAGTGTGACCTCGGGCTCTAACCTCACTAACTGGCCACTTCTGACCTTTCACCACTTAAAGGAAAGGTTAAGAGCTTGGTTCCTACAAGTAAGCTGCCTGAGTTCAAACCTTGCTCTGCAATTTCGTAAATCTCTCTGGGCCTCATCCTCATCTATAAGTAGAGAAAAAAAAAAAGGTCGAACACGACATGAGACTGTATAAGAAATAAATGGGGGGGCTTCCCTGGTGGCGCAGTGGTTGCGCGTCCGCCTGCCGATGCAGGGGAACCGGGTTCGCGCCCCGGTCTGGGAGGATCCCACGTACCGCGGAGCGGCTGGGCCCGTGAGCCATGGCCGC
>NC_041219.1:67128551-67135584 GCF_002837175.3 Physeter macrocephalus | reverse complement strand
AAAAAAAAAAAAAAAAAGAAAGAAATGGGTGTTTATATGCACAGCACCAAGGACACTGTCTGACATAACTGTACATTTGCAACTATCACTACTGCTGCTGCTAGCACCACCGTCACCACCACCAGTCACATATCTAATAGACAAATCAATAAATAAGCAGCCAATGAAATCATCAGAAGGCAAGATAGCACCTGGACCTCAATACACCTGAGCTTATTCTCTAAGACTGATAGTTAATCATCTGCGATCACGTGGCCAGATAGTTAGGGGTCTCAAGTAACCTTCCCCTTTACCTACTTCCAAGGAGATTCAAAGTCCTTTGCAAGTCAGGTGGAAAGACAAGCTTCCACAAGGGAAATCCCAACACAAAGCACAAAGATAGTGAAATATGGTCACCATTTTGTATCTGAAAATTCGTTACAATGATATTTGCAATAGCCTCCTAACTCATTTTTCTACATCTATTCTGGTCTCTCTAACTTCGTCTCACTGGATGAGGTTTTCAAAACAGAAATGTGATGCTGGCACTCTTCTGCTCTGAGGACAAACACAAAAATCCTTAACATGGCCTTCGTGATCCTGCTTGGTAATGATTCCGTGCCTACTTCCCCTGCCTCAGCTTGCCCCAGACTTCTCCGTCTACAAAAACCCACCACACTTCCTCCCTCCAGAGGGCTTTTGGGCAAACGTTTCCCTGTGCCTACAATGAGCCGCCTGTCTGTCTTTGCCTGGATAATTCCCGTTTATCCTGTGCATCTCAGATTCAGTCAACTCCCTGCAGACTAGGTCTTATGACACTGTGAGCCCCTCCTTCACTAAGCTTATCACACTTGCAATTTGACCTTGATTTGTGTGACAGCTGGTTTACTGACTGCCTCCCCCACCAAAACAAAGGCTCCATGAGGACATCTGTGCTCACCACAGTAACCCTGGTGAAGAACACACAACCTAGGGCAAAGGAGAGGCTGAATTCACATCTTCTGGTCGATCAAATGAATAAAGAAAATGGAAGAAATGAAAGACCGTGGCATGACAGTATCTCGGGTCAAACCTACAGGGAAATGACAGGATTTCAAAACCTGAAGCTGTCAGCATAGCTAAGGACTATAAAAACATTATCTCTGCAAGAGCGAATCTGCCCACAGCCAAGTTTCCAAAGTGGAAAAAAAAAGAAGCCTCAGAAGACCTGCAGAGTCTCACATAAGCGTGATGCCAACACCAAAATCAAGACTTCTTTCTGCGGTTTCCTAAATCAAATAAGCGACTGCATCTACTGCCACTTTTATCTGTCTTCTGCGTAAGGAAGCTACATTCAGTTCACCCCTTTTGAAAGACACATTAAATTAGCTCTCCTTGATTCCCAGAAGAATCTGAGATCAGATTACAGCTCCAAGGTTACCCTGGAGAGACTGCTTTCATCACTGGTCTATGGGCAAAGCCTGGACTGCAAAAAGGTAAACCATCAGGAACAGATACAACAACTGGGTAAGTATGGGGTAAGGTAAGGTGGGGTCTGGGTGTGTGAACAGTTAACATCCTGTTTATGAAAACAGACAGTAGGGATTATCTGTCTGGATGAATATATGCAACAACTTCCTTCACTTTTTATTTTTTTCGTAGTGGAAAGAGAATGTATAGAAGTTTTTTGTTTGTTTTTAGTTGCGGCATGCAAACTCTTAGTCGTGGCATGCATGCGGAATCTAGTTCCCCGACCAGGGATCAAACCCGCACCCCCTGCACTGGGAGCATGAAGTCTTACCCACTGGACCACCAGGGAAGTCCCTATGTATAGAAGCTTTAAAGCTGGCTTATTTGATAAATTTGTTAACTCAATTTAAACAAAATATAAGGCGGACTGCACAGTAACAGACACAAGGGTCACAAAGAGTGACAAATCACAGGTCAAATGGTCTACATAATTAGGAAAAACTAAATTGACGTTGCCATGATCACTACGACTTTCAAAAGGAAGAAAGGGAGAAAAGGTGAAATACACAGGGCTTTTTAAAAAGTTGTTTATCATTACATATAATAGCTACCAACACAGAAACCTGACACTTAACTGGTAAACTGCATGATCTGGAACTTCTCCTGGACAGCTGACAGTCTTTGAGTAGGTGCCAGGGATGCAAGTTCCTGGCTCACAGCCACTAGTCAGTTGAGGTACAAAAGGACAAATTTGGGATGTGGCAGACCATTTAGGGGTGATAATCAACAATGTGTGAAAGTTGAGTACAGACACAAAGATCCCACCCAGGAGAAGGTAGCCAGACACTCAAATGAAAAACAGAGGCAAAAGCAGACATAATTAGGTAACACTGTTATCTTTGGCCATTTAGGTATAAAACGTCAGGAGCAAGACATTTAGTACCATAATGTATTTGCATGACTGCAGTACGTTTCAATGAGGTCAGTATTACCTGGAATAAGCTAGATAATATTAAATCAAGTATTAAATTTAGATTAAATTTTCTTCAACCCTGTCCTAATCTGGGACTTCTTTTATGTTTTAGCATTAGAAAAGAATTGTTACTATTTTTTTTTTAAGCCCACACACAATTTATAGAAAATAAAAAAGTGCACTAGGAGAGGCTGTATAGCGTCACATTAAGAGTAAGCACTTTGGGGGCTTTCCTGGTGGCACCGTGGTTGAGAGTCCGCCTGCCGATGCAGGGGACGCACGTTCGTGCCCCGGTCTGGGAGGATCCCACATGCCGCGGAGCGGCTGGGCCCGTGAGCCATGGCCGCTGAGCCTGCGCGTCCAGAGCCTGTGCTCCGCAACTGGAGAGGCCACAACAGTGAGAGGCCCGTGGACCGCAAAAAAAAAAAAAGAGTAGGCACTTTGGGACCAGATACCACCTGTGTGACCTTGGGCGGTCACTCATCTCCTTTTGCCTCAGTTTCCTTCTGTAACTTGACAAAAATAATAGTATCTACTTCCTAGTTACAAGGATTAAGTGTATTAATATTTATAAAAGTACAAAGACCTGGAACACGGCATGCTTTATGTAAGTATCTGTTGAAAACACAGTCTTTACATTCTTTGCTTCCTTTAGTTAAGTCGATTTCTAAAATTCCATGTCATAAAACACATGAAAGAGTTTAAGTATATATTTTAAGAGATCTAATTGCTCATACCTTCTACTCATGCTATAAATACCTCTGCTCATGCAACAAATTCTATTAAAAGAAAAGTGCCCATCTTTTACTTTTATTCAACTTACATAAAGGAATGGCCACAAAAAAATAGCCATCACTTATTGAGTACTTACTTCATACTATTCATACTTTGCGTCACTTGGCCCTTACAACAATCCTATAAATTAGATGTTATTAACCCCTTTTCATAGATGAGGAAACTGAGATGCAGAGGTTAAATGACTTGCCCAAGGACACAGCTAATAAGGTTAGGACACAGATAATAAGGTTAAAACACAGCTAATCAGGTTAAAGCTGGAATTCAAATCTGGGTTTTTCTGATTCTAAAGTCTATCTTCTTAATCACAAAATATCTTGCTTCTAAAAATAGTTTTGTCATCTACTAGGTACAATGGTCTTTAAATACGTAGCTTAAACGTAGGTAGACCTAAAAAAAAAAAAATCAGATCTTAATAAAAACTAGGTTTTTAAATAGTAAATGGGTATTACAGAGCACTTGGTAATAAACATAGTAGTTTCTCATAATTACTTCTAAAATCAAACTGACCAACTGAAAAATCGTTGTACTAACAAGTATCACAACAGTTCGCTGAAAATGCTGGGCACCATAATTTCAGAATATTATTTATTTCTGAAAAGAGTGAAAGGGAATTCTTTTTTTTTTTTTTTTTTTTAAGGAGTGATGAGATGCTGAGGCTTGGGATGTGGACATCTGTGTCCATACACTAATGATTTTGAATTCCCAGATGCCCTGGAACTCTCTGGGCCCACTTCTCCCCAAGAAAGGCTAGTGTTGACCCCTTGCTTGAAGATGATGCAGAAGCCTCTGCCTTGCAAGGCAGCAGGATAAGCAGGGGCCCCGACTGGTTTCCTCCTAAGAGCTGAATAAGAGGGGTCTTTTGGTCCAGGATAAATATTAATATAGCTGGTGTCAATACAAAGCAAAGAGCTGGAGTTAAAATGCCTAATTTCTAAATCATATGTTTAAGTTCAAATGAGTCACTCAGGAAAGTAAAATGTGAAAATAAGTATAATGGGAACACTAAATGCAATTGCCAATATTCCACTCCTTTTTTACAGGAAGTAAGGGGGGTGGGGGAGCAACACAGAAGCCAGCGAGCCCTGGCATCCAGGTACACAGCTACCTCTGGTATTTCAGTGAAGAACGGGGCAGCTACCTTCGGATTAACATCACAACACCCTGTTCACTACTTGTTCAAGATGAAATACAGAGTTTCTTGGTGAAATCCAATTTCCTAGTCTGTAAACTTGTCTACATATGCATATCCCCTTAGGAATGGGATCTCTTCCCAATGTTGTATTCCCTAAGTGTCCAATCATGGTGCCTCCAGAGTTAGCCTTCAATAAATCTTTGCTACTGAAAAGTTACTAAATCTTCCACACTTCTATATATTTTACAAATTGAAAGGGCAGGTAAATAATGGTACCTGGGACAATACTAATTACTTTCCCTTTTGGGAACCCTCTTTAAAACTGCTCACAGTATAACTAGGATGGCGCCACACCCGCTAATGTGGTCTGTGTGTTTAAATAGTCTGACCAAAACATACAGAAGTTCGAGAGAACACAAGACATTATAAATCACTAAGCGTAGGAAGTTCCGCAGAGCAGATGCTGCAGAGAACCTGCCCTGTCTTGGTTACCACACGAGCTGAACAGGTATTACGGGTTTCTAGTTTGAGCTCTTTTCTATACTCTATACTTCAGACCTTATCTCTGAATGTCAAAGATTCCATCACTGCCTATGTAAAACTGATTAAGGATGTGAGCGAACTGAACACTCTCCCGAAATCTGTAAAAATGATGTCTAAGATGCTAACATAAAAGGTTCCTATTCAGAAATAAGATTCTTTTGACTGAAGCTTTACTATGATTGAAAGGAAACAAGAGTTAAACAACAGAGAAGTGAGGTACTTACATCCTAGGTTTCTAAATAAAACAACAAACGTGTGCCGAGAATCAGGGATGGACCAGGTGTAAGGATGCATGCACGTAAGCTTGACTTGACGGTGTGATAAGAGTTCATACTCCTTACAAAGCCACTTACAGAATACTAAATAAGAAAACCAAACTTCACATGATACTTCCTAGAAGACCGGTAATGTGTCCATCTGTGGGAACATCATCCTCACCCTATCAGGAGAAAATTTTTCAGCAGCTCCAAAACCATAACCTTTAAGGTATTTTGCACATTCTGAGTGGATGCGTGTGTCCCCTAAACCAGAGTCTTCATGAAGGAAAGAGCAAGGTTTTCATTTTTGTTTTTACCTCCTGGCAGGAGGTTCTTTAACTGGCTGTTTTTGAGGAGAAAAGGTGAGGAAAAAATGGGGGGTGGTGGTGTTGGGATTCCAATAGGGAGGATTCTGAGCCAGGCAAACAAGGAGATTTTAAAGAGTGGGAAACGGTGTCAAAGAAGAAGGATAACGTAGTAGCCACACTGAAAAGGAACCAATGAATCTGGCTATTAAAAAATAATTTGGAGCCAAGTGGGAAAGAAACACCGAGAATGTGAGGAAGTTAAGGGATGCCTTTCAGAAAGGGGGAGGTTTGAGCCAGTTTTCTGATCTGAAGAAATGAAACAGAAGGTAAAAAGGGTGACCATATAAGGCAGGGGTCCCAACACCCGGGCCGCGGACCGGTACCAGTCCGCGGCCTGTTAGGAACCGGGCCGCACAGCAGGAGGTGAGCAGCGCGCAAGCAAAGCTTCATCTGGGGCTCCCCATCGCTCTCATTACCTCCTGAACCATCCCCCGCCTCCCCAACCGGTGCGTACAAATATTGTCTTCCACGAAACCAGTCCCTGGTGCCAAAAATGTTGGGGACCGCTGATACAAGCAACATTCGAGACTTCGGGGTTGCAACGGGATGAACAACAGAAGGGGAAGAAGAGTTTCTCTTGGAAGAAAAGAATAAAGGGCACTCCTTTTTTTTAAAACAGACAAAATGGAAGCAAAGATGGGATAAAACTGTATCTTGGTTTGGGTGGTGGAAGGAAAAAAAATTCTTATCAGGCAGCCTTACTCTTCTCTAGAGAGAGAAGGGACAGGGGTTGTTGGATAACCTCTGAAGAGGTATTAGAAACCATTTAAAAGGGTCACTGAGTACTACTGAGGACCCAAGTGAGACTCAGAAATTAGAAATTTGTAACGGCCCCAAATGGCAGAGTTATTTTTCCCAAAGAGCAGATAAGAAGATCTGGGTGAGTACCCACACTGAAAAACTTAGACCGGAAAACATGAACAAGAAGTCAGCCACAGTTTTCCAGAGGACACTGGAACTCACCAGCAACAGACAGCAGATGTAACATTTGGGGGCATAAACACCTCCACCGCAGACAGGATGGCGGAAAGACAAACATAGGTGGGTTCAAATTCTTGTGCCTAGTTAACTAGCTATGATGTTGGTCAAGCTAACTTACCTCTGATTTCATTTGGATCGTATTTTGCATTGTGCTTTGTCAATCATTTCACGTCTTTTGTGTGTTTGTTTCCCTTGTTTAGGGAAAGGTCTTGTGACTTTTTTTTTGCCTTTATTTTATTTCTTTATTCTTTATACAGCAGGTTCTTATTAGTCATCCATTTTATACATATTAGTGTGTATACATGTCAATCCTAATCTCCCAATTCATCCCACCACTTTTCCCCCTCGGTGTCCATATGTTTGTTCTCTACATCTGTGTCCCTACTTCTGCCTTGCAAACTGGATCATGTGTATCATTTTTCTAGATTCCACATATAGGGTTAATATACAATATTTGTTTTTCACTTTCTGACTTACTTCATTCTGTATGACAGGCTCTAGGTCCATCCACATCGCTACAAATAACGCAATTAGTAAGTCAGAAAGTGAAAAA
>NC_041219.1:67122515-67123197 GCF_002837175.3 Physeter macrocephalus | reverse complement strand
ATCCACGTCTCTACAAATGACCCAATTTCATTCCTTTTTATGGCTGAGTAATATTCCATTGTATATATGTACCACATCTTCTTTATCCATTCGTCTGTCGATGGGCATTTAGGTTGCTTTCATGACCTGGCTATTGTAATAGTGCTGCAATGAACAGTGGGGTGCATGTGTCTTTTTGTTTTTTGTTTTTGTTTTTGTTTTTGCAGTACGCAGGCCTCTCACTGTTGTGGCCCCTCCCGTCGCGGAGCACCGACTCCAGACGCGCAGGCTCAGCGGCCATGGCTCATGGGCCCAGCCACTCTGCGGCATGTGGGATCCTCCCGGACAGGGGCACAAACCCACGTTCCCCTGCATTGGCAGGTGGGCTCCCAACCACTGCACCACCAGGGAAGCCCTGTTTTTTTTTTAACATCTTTATTGGAGTATAATTGCTTTACAATGGTGTGTTAGTTTCTGCTTTATAACAAAGTGATTCGGTTATACATATACATATGTTCCCATATCTCTTCCCTCTTGTGTCTCCCTCCCTCCCACCTTCCCTATCCCACCCCTCTAGGTGGTCACAAACCACCTAGCTGATCTCGCTGTGCTATGTGGCTACTTCCCACTAGCTATCTATTTTACGTTTGGTAGTGTATATATGCCCATGCCACTCTCTTACTTTGTCACAGCTTACCCTTCC
>NC_041219.1:67122038-67122373 GCF_002837175.3 Physeter macrocephalus | reverse complement strand
TTCCCACTAGCTATCGATTTTACGTTTGGTAGTGTATATATGCCCATGCCACTCTCTTACTTTGTCACAGCTTACCCTTCCCCCCTACATAACCTCAAGTCCATGCTTTTTTTTCTTAGATTCCATATATATATATATATATATATGTGTGTGTGTGTGTGTGTGTGTGTTAGCATACAGTATTGGTTTTTCTCTTTCTGACTTACTTCACTCTGTATGACAGACTCTAAGTCCATGCACCTCACTACAAATATCTCAATTTCATTCCTTTTATGGCTGAGTAATATTCCATTGTATATATGTGCCACATCTTCTTTATCCATTCATCTGTCGAT
>NC_041219.1:67119230-67121956 GCF_002837175.3 Physeter macrocephalus | reverse complement strand
TTACATTCCCACCAACAGTGTAGGAGGGTTCCCTTTTCTCCACACCCTCTCCAGCATTTGTTGTTTGTAGATTTTCTGATGATGCCCATTCTAACTGGTGTGAGGTGATACCTCATTGTAGTTTTGATTTGCATTTCTCTAATAATTAGTGATGCTGAGCAGCTTTTCATATGCCTCTTGGCCATCTGTATGTCTTCTCTGGAGTGATGTCTATTTAGGTCTTCTGCCCATTCTTCGATTGGGTTGTTTGCTTTTTTAATATTGAGCTGCATGAGCTGTTTATATACTTTAGAGATTAATCCTTTGTCCACTGACTCATTTGCAAATATTTTCTCCCATTCTGAGGGCTGTCTTTTCGTTTGGTTTATACTATCCTTTGATGTGCAAAAGCTGTTAAGTTTCATTAGATCCCACTTGTTTATTTTTGCTTTTATTTCCATTACTCTAGGAGGTGGGTCAAAAAAGATCTTGCTGTGATTTATGTCTGTGTTCTTCCTATGTTTTCCTCTAAGAGTTTTATAGTGTCCAGTCTTACATTTAGGTCTTTAATCCATTTTGAGTTTATTTTTGTGTATGGTGTTAGGGAGTGTTCCTTATATATCCTTGCCTCCTTTGTCATGGATTAGTTGACCATAGGTGCATGGATTTATCTCTAGGCTGTCTATGCTGTTCCATTGATCTGTATTTCTGTTTTCTGCCAGTACCATTTTGTCCTGATTACTGTACCTTTGTACTATAATATGAAGTCAGGGAGTCTGATTCCTCCAGCTCCATTTTCTTCTCTCAAGATTGCTTTGGCTATTCAAGGTCTTTCGTGTCTCCATACAAATTTTAAGATTTTTTGTTCTAGTTCAGTAAAAAATGCCACTGGTAATTTGATAGGGATTGCATTGAATTTGTAGATCGCTTTGGGTACTATAGTCATTTTCACAATATTGATTCTTCCAATCCAAGAACATGGTATATCTCTCCATCTCTTTGTGCCATCTTTGATTTCTTTCATCAGTGTCATAGTTTTCTGAGTAGAGGTCTTTTCCCTCCTTTGGTAGGTTTATTCCTAGGTATTTTATTCTTTTTGTTGTTATGGTAAATGGGAGTGTTTCCATAATTTCTCTTTCAGATTTCTCATCATTAGTGTATAGGAATGCAAGAGATTTCTGTGCATTAATTTTGTATCCTGCAACTTTACCAAATTCATTGATTAGCTCTAGGAGTTTTCTGTTGACATCTTCAGGATTTTCTAGGTATAGCAATATCATGTCATCTGCAAACAGTGACAATTTTAATTCTTTTCCAATTTGTATTCCTTTTATTTCCTTTTCTTCTCTGATTGCTGTGGCTAGGACTTCCATAACTATGTTGAATAATAGCGGCGAGAGTGGACATCCTTGTCTTGTTCCTGACATTAGAGGAAATGCTTTCAGTTTTTCGCCATTGAGAATGATGTTTGCTGTGGGTTTGTCGTATATGGCCTTTATTATGTTGAGGTAGGTTCCCTGTATGCCTACTTTCTGGAGAGTTTTTATCATAAATGGGTGTTGAATTTTGTGAAAAGCTTTTTCTGCATCTATTGAGATGATCATATGGTTTTGTTTGTTTGCTTTTTTTTTTCACACACACACACACACTGTATTTTATCTTTACAAGAGATAAATAAACTGACACCAAGCATTGTAAATGGATGACCACAACAAAAGCTACAATGATTGCAGTTACCAAACATGAAACACACTCATACTATGTGATAATATTGACATTCAGTCCAGTAATCCTCCACTGTAACAGCTCCTTTACTTTGCAGTGAAAACTGATTTGTATATTTTTTGCCTCTGAGTCCTTGTGGGATTTTTAAAAATTATTATTCAAACAGAAAGTCACAAAAATTATAATCATCCTCATCAGTTCACTGAGTCCCATGTAATTAATTTTTTTGTATCCTGATCTTTTGTTAGCACTTTTATGAATTCATCAGTTTTCCATTAGAGTTCTGAAAACGCTTATTCATTCAGTTCAGCAGTATAGTCAGTTACCAGAAACCTGTACTTGTCAGTCTTTTCAATGAATTCCTTGAAGATGAAACCCTTTTATACGAACATTTTTGCAAATGCATCAGAGTACACCCAGAACTGTCTGTAAATGACAAAAGACTTAAAAATGACCATGCTTAAAGGTTTGATGAAAGTTCATAATAATGCAATTGACAAGGAAATTTAGTTATTTCTGTGATATATATTTTAAAGTAACAACTAGAATTATGACATAATATTATATCAGAATATATAAGATTTTTAGAAATTTCATGTAATGTCTGAAACATTTATATTAACATATTTCCATACAAATAACCCAAAGAAAGTTTAGAATTAGTTGTTTGTTTTCTTATACTGCAAGTTCTTACTAGTCATCAATTTTATACACATCAGTGTATACATGTCAATCCCAATCGCCCAATTCAGCACACCACCATCCCCACCCCACCGCGGTTTTCCCCCCTTGGTGTCCATACGTTTGTTCTCTACATCTGTGTCTCAACTTTTGCCCTGCAAACCAGTTCATCTGTACCATTTTTCTAGGTTCCACATACATGCATTAATATATATTTGTTTTTCTCTTTCTGACTTACTTCACTCTCTATGACAGTCTCTAGATCCATCCACGTCTCAACAAATAACTCAATTTCGTTCCTTTTTATGGCTGAGTAATATTCCATTGTATATATGTACCAC
>NC_041219.1:67118367-67119116 GCF_002837175.3 Physeter macrocephalus | reverse complement strand
GTGAGGTGATACGTCATTGTGGTTTTGATTTGCATTTCTCTAATAATTAGTGATGTTGAGCAGCTTTTCATGTGCTTCTTGGCCATCTGTATGTCTTCTTTGGAGAAATGTCTATTTATGTCTTCTGCCCATTTTTGGATTGGGTTGTTCGTTTCCTTAATATTAAGCTGCATGAGCTGTTTAGATATTTTGGAGATTAATCCTTTATGCACTGATTCGTTTGCAAATATTTTCTCCCATTCTGAGGGTTGCCTTTTCGTCTTGTTTATGGTTTCCTTTGCTGTGCAAAAGCTTTGAAGTTTCATTAGGTTCCATGTGTTTATTTTTGTTTTTATTTCCATTACTCTACGAGGTGGATCAAAAAACATACTTCTGTGAATTATGTCAAAGAGTGTTCTTCCTATGTTTTCCTCTAAGAGTTTTAGAGTGTCCAGTCTTACATTTAGGTCTTGAATCCATTCTGAGTTTATTTTTGTGTATGGTGTTAGGGAGTGTTCTAATTTCATTCTTTTACATGGAGCTGTCCAGTTTTCCCAGCACCACTTATTGAAGAGACTGTCTTTTCTCCATTGTATAGCCTTGCCTCCTTTGTCATAAATTAGTTGATCATAGGTGTGTGGGTTTATCTCTGGACTTTCTATCTTGTTCCATTGATCTATGTTTCTGTTTTTGTGCCAGTACCATATTGTCTTGATTACTGTAGCTTTGTAGTATAGTCTGAAGTCAGGGAGTCTGATTCCTCCAGCTCC
>NC_041219.1:67116406-67117288 GCF_002837175.3 Physeter macrocephalus | reverse complement strand
TTTTAGTTTTATTGATCTTTGCTATTGTTTTCTTCAGTTCTATTTCATTTATTTCTGCTCTGATGTTTATGATTTCTTTCCTTCTACTGATTTTGGGTTTTATTTGTTCTTTTTCTTGTTGCTTTAGGTGTAAGGTTAGATTGGTTATTTGAGATTTTTCTTGTTTCTTGAGGTAGGATTGTATTGCTATAAATTTCCCTCTTAGAACTGCTTTTGCTGCATCCCGCAGGTTTTGGATCATCATGTTTTCATTGTCATTTGTCTCTAGGTATTTTTTGATTTCCTCTTTGATTTCTTCAGTGATCTCTTGGTTTTTTGGAACGTATTCTCTAGCCTCCTTGTGTTTGTGGTTTTTCTCCCTGTAATTGATTTCTAATCTCATAGCATTGTGGTTGGAAAAGATGCTTGATATGATTTCAATTTTCTTAAATTTACCGAGGCTTGATTTGTGACCCGAGATGTGATCTATCCTGGAGAATGTTCCACGTACACTTGAGAAGAAAGTGTAGTCTGCTATTTTTGGATGGAATGTCCTATAAATATCAAATAAATCTGTCTGACCTATTGTGTCTTTTAAAGCTTGTTTTTTCTTATTAATTTTCTGTTTGGATGGTCTGTCCATTGATCTGCTATTTTTGGATGGAATGTCCTATAAATATCAAATAAATCTGTCTGACCTATTGTGTCTTTTAAAGCTTGTTTTTTCTTATTAATTTTCTGTTTGGATGATCTGTCCATTGGTGTGAGGTGTTAAAAGTCCCCACTATTATTGTGATATTGTCAATTTCCTCTTTTATAGCTGTTAGCAGTTGCCTTGTTTTGAGGTGCTCCTATGTTGGGTGCATAAATATTTACAATTGTTATATCTTCTTCTTGGATTGA
>NC_041219.1:67082883-67108339 GCF_002837175.3 Physeter macrocephalus | reverse complement strand
TTGTCATTTTTCCCTTGTTGCTTTCAATAAGTTTTCTTTGTCTTTAATTTTTGTCCATTTGATTACTATGTGTCTCAGTGTGTTCCTCCTTGGGTGTATCCTGCCTGGGACTCTCTGCGCTTCCTGGACTTGGGTGGCTATTTCCTTTCCCATGTTAGGGAAGTTTTCAACTATAATCACTTCAAATATTTTCTCAGGTCCTTTTTCTCTTCTCCTTCTGGGACCCCTGTAATACAAATGTTGGTGTTTTTAATGTTGTCCCAGATGTCTCTTAGGCTGTCCTCATTTCTTTTCATTCTTTTTTCTTTATTCTGTTCCACAGCCATGAATTACACCATTCTGTCTTCCAGGTCTCTTATCCATTCTTCTGCCTCAGTTATTCTGCTATTGATTCCTTCTAGTGTATTTTTAATTTCAGTTGTTGTATTGTTCACCTCTGTTTGTTTGTTCTTTAATTTTTCTAGGTGTTTGTTCTTTAACTTTCTAGGTATTTGTTAAATATTTCTTGCATCTTCTCAGTCTTTGTCTCTATCCTTTTTCTGAGGTCCTGGATCATCTTCACTATCATTATTCTGAATTCTTTTTTTGGAAGGTTGCCTATCTCCACTTCTTTTCGTTGTTTTTCGGGGGTTTTACTTTGTTCCTTCATCTGGTACATGGTCCTCTGCCTTTTCACTGTCTTTCTGTGAATGTGGTTTTCGTTCCACAGGCTGGAGAACTGCAGTTCTTCTTGTTTCTGCTGTCTGCCCTCTGGTGTATGAAGCTATCTAGGAGGTTTGTGCAAGCTTCCTGATGGGAGCCACTGGTGTTGGGTAGAGCTGGGTGTTGGTCTGGTGGGCAGAGCTCAGTAAAACTTTAATCTGCTTGTCTACTGACAGGTGGGACTGGGTTCCCTCCCTGTTGGTTGTTTGGCCTGAGGCAACCCAACACTGGAGCCTACCTGGGCTCTTTGGTGGGGTTAATGACAGACTCTGGGAGGGCTCACGCCAAGGAGTACTTCCCAGAACTTCTGCTGCAGTGTCCTTGTCCCCACAGTGAGCCACAGCCACCCCCCACCTCTGCAGGAGACCCTCCAACACTAGCAGGTAGGTCTGGTTCAGTCTCCTATGGGGTCACCACTCGAGGGTCCCGATGAGCACACTACCTTGTATGTGTCCTCCAAGAGTGGAATGTCTGTTTCCCCCAGTCCTGTCGAAGTCCTGCAATCAAATCCCTCTAGCCTTCTGAAGTCTGATTCTCTAGGAATTCCTCCCCCCATAGCCGGACCCCCAGGTTGGGAAGCCTGACGTGGGGCTCAGAACCTTCACTCCAGTGGGTGGACTTCTGTGGTATAAGTGTTCTCCAGTTTGTGAGTCACCCACCCAGCAATTATGGATTTTGATTTTATTGTGATTGTGCCCCTCCTATCATCTCATTTTAGCTTCTCCTTTGTCTTTGGATGTGGGGTATCTTTTTTGGTGAGTGCCAGTGTCTTCCTGTCAATGATTGTTCAGCAGTTAGTTGTGATTCTGGTGCTCTCGCAAGAGGGATTCTCAGGGGTTTTTTTTGTTTTTTTAATAAATTTATTTATTTATTTTTGGCTGCATTGGGTCTTTTTTGCTGCACTGATTGTGCCCCTCCTATCATCTCATTTTAGCTTCTCCTTTGTCTTTGGATGTGGGGTATCTTTTTTGGTGAGTGCCAGTGTCTTCCTGTCAATGATTGTTCAGCAGTTAGTTGTGATTTTGGTGCTCTCGCAAGAGGGATTCTCAGGGTTTTTTTTTGTTTTTTTAATAAATTTATTTATTTATTTTTGGCTGCATTGGGTCTTTTTTGCTGCACGTGGGCTTTCTCTAGTTGCAGTGAGCAGGGGTTACTCTTCGTTATGGTGTGTGGGCTTCTCATTGCGGTGGCTTCTCTTGTTGCAGAGCACGGGCTTCTAGGTGTGTGGGCTTCAGTAGTGGCGGCTCGCGGGCTGTAGAGCGCAGGCTCAGTAGCTGTGGCACACAGGCTTAGTTGCTCCGCGGCTTGTGGGATCTTCCCAGACCAGGGCTCGAATCCGTGTCCCCTGCATTGGCAGGCGGATTCTTAACCACTGCACCACTAGGGAAACCCCTCACATGTCTTTTTAAAAAGGCACATGTTAAATGCTACCCATAAATAAGAGAAAATATACAAAATCAGATAAATTATCTAAAAGTACCTATATCGGTCCCTGGCTTCGCAGGCACTCAGTAGATGTTTGCTGATATGCAAAACAGCTTCTGATGGAAGATTACAAATTCCTTAATAATTTATTACATATGACAATCATTCCCTGCGTTTTATATTTAGAGGTATAGTTTATTTCATTGGGAAGGGGCTACAAGGTGAAGATAGACTCCAATTTGCTTTTTTCCCTACATACAAATAGTACCCAAGGAAATGGGGGAATACAGAGATCTGGGGATGGAATTCAGAAAATCCATTAAGTTAGGTGAGAAAGAAATTTTCCTTTATCATCACTGATCTCTAACTGAAATTTAACATTTCCTTTAATTATGAATATAGACAACAGGCCACACTTGTATTAGCAGCACCTCTGATTTTTATCAACAAGAAAATTCAGATATTTTTTATCATATTATATTCACTGCAGATATCCTGAAATATCATTTACACTCATTGCCACTCCAAAATTACCAGTTATCAGACTCACTTTTAGACTTTATTTAATGTGATATAGATATTACTGTATCACAAATATGTTTGAAAATTGTCCTATCTGTATTTCAACATAATTGGCCTGCTCTGCAATCATACAGTTGTGCGCGTGTGTGTAATACAGATTTTAAAAAGGTTAAGAACTTCTGCTTCAAAGGACGGTTAAGACCCTGCAGACTTTCCCTCTCGGTGCTCTATTCCAAGAGATCCCCCCCTCTTTCTCTCCTCTTTCCCAGTCTGCCCTCCTCACGCCCCTCTTCCATCCTGCCTGGCTTCAAATGCAAGGAACTTGGGAAGAGAAAGAGGGCAAAGAGGAAAACCTATGGCCAATTCTGCATCCCTTTTCTCCTCTTCCCTCAAATATGATTATTATTTACATTCACAGCCTCTAAGTACATTTCCTCTCTTAAACTCTGAAGTGTCTTTTGTGACTCTTTGCTCCTTAAATCCTAACACCAATATCAGTGATAAAACGTCTAGGGTAGTCAGCGTGTCACTCTCAATTGGACAAATCATAGCTTTTTAATGCCCAAAGACCTATAACCTGTGTGGCTACACAACTGATAGAAGGGGGTCTATCAAACAACAAGGAGACAGTTGGATAGGGAGAGGTGGGCAGTGGAGGGAATGGGCTGGGAAGGGAGGTGGGCTGCAGAAAGAGTTTTTATTTCTCATCTTCCTAGTGTTGGAGGGAAAGAAGGAATGAATAAAGGAAAACACATACACACACACTCATACTTGGAGAAACCAGCACATGGGCTATGAAACTGCTCTGGGAAAGGAAGAAGAAAGAGTAAGACTGTGTCCCCATTGGAAGTGGGCCAGGAAGAAAAGAAGCACTGAGTGAATAGAGAACATGGAGGATAGAGGACCTGCTGGTTAGTTCTTGGTACTAACTTGGTTAGTTCTCAAGCACCTAGTTCAGACTAAGAAGTGTCCAAATGGGAAGCCCAGGTTTGTTCATATTCACGTGGTTATTCTCCCCAGCTTCCATGTACCCATAACAAAACTCCACTGGAGACCCTATAGCAAGCCCAGGAGCCATCTGCCGAAGCTTAGAGCTAGAGAAAGAGGTTTCCATCACACTTGATTAAGAAGGGAGGGGGAAGGCAAAGGAGAATCCTTACAATGTTACAGTAGAGGGATGTATCTGCCCCCAAAAATACTGCAGATGAATTAAGTTTTCCAGTACTATCAGTATTACACATCATGAGTTGGCTGATTTATCTACACATTATTTCTATGAGACAGTGCATTTGTGCAAGTCCTAAACAAATGATTCTTATAATAAAGTCTGAACATGACTCATGACAAAGAACTACTTTTATTAATTATGCACCAAAGCACCACACAAATGTAGGAACAGAACATAAGAAAGTAAAAGTTTAAGAAATGATGAAAACATTAAGACAGTAGTAAACATCTTTTAAAAAAAATTAACAAGGAGTAATTTGATATTTTGCACAAATCTTAGTTGATTACACTTTATTATTAAAACCAGATACACACAGCGAAGCCAAGCTTAAATTCAGTATAAAAATTCAATGCTTCAACATAAATTTTAAAACACACACAAATTGGTTATTTTTCTACGCTATACCTCTATAAAAACATTTTTCAATGAAATGCCTTTTTTGTTTTTCATACACAAAACACATTCTCAATTAACCAGAAAATCAACATGAGTAATAGTATTTACATGATACAATGTTACCCTTTTAAAAGATGAAGCAAAAATTGTGTAGTTACAAGACATAGAAAAATAAAACTAGAAATTCTTTGCTTCTGATGTATGAGTAAAATAGCTTTAGAAAAACATTTTCTTATTCTAGCAATTAATGTTCAAATAAGAATATTTTAATCTCAAGTTGATGTAACAGCATCCTACTGCTGCTTGAAAATACTGGGATGCGATGACACACCAAGACTGTAAACACTCGAAGGAAATGAAAAAGCCAGCTGCATTTTTCCAAAGTAATTGTGAATGCTGACCCTTCCGTACTCACTACAGTACTTGTCTAATTACACTGTCTAGTTTTCCCCCCTATAATTTCAGGTATTATTTCATCACTACCTTGCTAATATCATACTTGGAACAAAATTTCTATCTAAATTTATTCACAAGGCCTACATTCTTACAAGATGAAATGTTTAAGTGCTTTATTCTTTAAATTCACAAAGCAATCTGACAAGGAATATATCCTAAAACTGAAGGGTTGAACTAGAAAGTGCATAGAGAGACAGTGCCTTATAATTTTGGTTCCTTTAAATCTTAAAACATCGCAAGAAAAAATAATATTGTCTTCACGGAAATGACTTGAAGGGATGAATTATGTCCAGCAATTTCATGTTCAAGAAAAATCTGTTTTACCCATAACTTACCCATTTTCTTTGCCTCAGTAGAAAACATTTTCCCAAAAAGGTTCAATATAACACTCTTATATGGAAGGAGAGTTAAAATTAAATAGAAACCCATTTCTTATGGAAGAATAATGCATAAATTAGTGGTCATCACTTTAAAATCATCTACCAAGATGCTGGCAGAAAAAAAATCAGAGCTTGCCTAGCACATAGTAGGAGCTCACTAAGTATTTGTTAAGTAAAGCAATTTAATGTTTAAAAACTTTCCAGTGGGAGTAAATTGAAAGTTGGAGTAGCAACCTGTCCTCTCATTCAAATTACTTAAGTGTAAGTTCTGTAATAAGGAAAAACATTAAGGTAAATGTATAATAATTCCATTTTATATTAAAACAAACTTGTATTTCAACATAAATACAAAGCAATTGCTAAAGCAATAAACCTAATTGTGAACTTCCTGCACTTTCCCAAAAATGATTGCATCATAGTACAATTGCTTTTAAAAGATCTCTGATTTACATCAGATGACTAATTTTTTTTTTTGGGGGTCATTTACTTAAATGAAAGTGAGCAAATTCATATTATGGGAACAAAAGTAAGACTACTTTTTGACCCCAGAAAAATCTACTCTTTCTGTTTTTAAAAGGGATATCTAATTTGAATAATCAAGATTATATTTCTTTCCTTTGCCCTGAAGGAAAGTACGTTCTCAGTGCTGTTTTGAAGCTGGCACACACATAACTCAATCTTGGTTAATTTCCAAAAGCACATATGGTATAGTAAATCCTCTTCTTTCGATGCCAAAAAGTTTTTGCTCCTAGAAATTGTTTCACTGGCATATTCTCAACATATCAGAATCTCAATACCTGCTAATCCTAGAGAAGGAAGAGTAGCCAACCCACTTTAGAAAGTAAAGGTTCCATTTTGAATCTATAAAAGGTTGACTTTCACTTTGTGTAAGATCCTATCTGTTAAATCTGAGAGTTTAAAACAGTAACCTTTGGTGCACATTGGAATCACAGAGTGGGAAAGGGGTATTGGCTGTGTGTTTTAATATGTAGCTAACTATTAAACTGTCTGCTCGGAACACATTAAGGATTTTCTTACAAATGAGGTTAACATTTCAGTCTTTGGAAAGACAGAGAAACATATTTTGGCCAATTCAGATGGAAGTTTTATGACATTTACTGAAGTATTTTCCCAGTGAAAAACCAATGATTAACTCAAAATAAGCTATGAGACAGAGAGAGAGAGAGATAAAATTTTGCTTTTCTCTTCCTTTCAAAAAATGAGGGTAAAATTGAAGAGTGAAAGAAAAAAATTCCATAAAAAATACTTAAGTTTTCCTATATTCTTTCTTTAGGGAATATTCTGAACACTTCTAATATAAAATATTAATATGTGTTACTAAAACAAATCCTCTGATTTAAATGAAAGCAAAAACCTCACTGCTTTCTTTTATAAATATGAGCTATTATTATTATTAACACTATTATTACTATTGATTTTATTTTAGTATTTAGCCATAGAATATTCAAGTAGCAAAAAAATTGTTTCTTAGGACAACATTAAAATTATAAAGCCTTTGCACCCTCCCACTAAATTTAGTTTTAAAATACCTTACTATAAAATGTCAAAAATTTAAAATTCAAACTCATTGACCCAGCAATACAACTGTGAACTTATCTAAAAAAAAAATGTCCTAAGGAATTTATGTTCAAGGATGTTTACCATAGAATTAAATTATTTTAACAAAAAGGATTAGAAAACTAACCACTGAAAAGAGGAAACTAATGAAATATATTATGATACATCTATATAATACAATACTGTGTAGTCATTATAGAATAAGAAATTGTCACTAGTGGGGCTGAAAGCATAGGAACTTTTTCAGTCCTCTTACACCCCTTTATATAAACTGCCTGAATTTATCATCACCATGTATTGCTTTTCCAGTAATTACTAGAAAGAGGTAGAAGACAATTTATTTAATAGAAAAATTGCAGACATATTAATGGAATCAATTTATGAATGTGTATACTATGATCCCAATTCCCTTATGTGTATAAATGTATAAGAAGAAAACTAAAAATATGTCAACAGTTTGTATAGGTGGATGGTAGAGTATAGGTATTTTTTTTGGTATTAATTTTCTATATTTCCCAGTAGGAGCATTTCTTTTATACTCAGAAACAAAATTTTATTTCACATAATATATTGTTATGCCCCATTTGGCTGCCATATGATAACTAAAGTTAAAAATTCTTTGGCTTAGGGCTTCCCTGGTGGCGCAGTGGTTGACAGTCCGCCTGCCGATGCAGGGGACGCAGGTTCGTGCCCTGGTCCGGGAAGATCCCACATGCCGCGGAGCGGCTGGGCCCGTGAGCCATGGCCGCTGAGCCTGCGCGACCGGAGCCTGTGCTCCGCAGCGGGCGAGGCCACAACAGTGAGAGGCCCGCGTACAGCAAAAAAAAAAAAAATTCTTTGGCTTAAAAGAAAAGGAATAATTTATGCTTTTGCCTACAAAATCATACAAGGTAGATGATGATAATGATGACAGCAATGGGAAGGAGGTGACTATCCAAGTGTCCAATAGCAAGGACTTTATCTGAAAAAAATGAACAACACTGGGATTATAGTATATCTCTATGTCATACAATAAATAAATTCAGAAGAAAGCACTATATTACAAAAAGTTGCTTATAATAGACACTAAAAACACAGATTTAACAGAGTGAAAATAAGTCCATGGATGACAGATACATAATATGTTATGTATAAGAGATATGTGGGGACCTATCACTAAACAAATCACAGAAGCCAACTATGCCCTATTGGTAAAATCACCTTAATCCCACTATAGACAGATTATCAGCTGAAGGAGTCACATCAACTTGCTATAATAAACAGCCTTCTACTACCAGTTACACAAAAATTGCTATGTATGAACACTGCTACATATATACTACATAAAAAATGAACTCACCAAGGCCTGTGACACATCCCTCAAGGCCTTGCATAGATTTGAGACTAAGAAATACTTCAAATACTTTGGGTAGTAATTTTAACTGTTCAAATTAAAAGTTTTCATTTACTCAGACCTGACTTTCTTTGAACTGAAACTTTTAACCTATGCTAATTTGCACAACATTAATGGCTTTAAGAGAATACTAATATTTAATTAGTACAATGTCCAGAAAAGACATTTGAACAGTAAAGCTTAAAATGGATGTTATTCATTACTGAAAGTAATGTTACTTTGGAACTAAGTGAACTGCATAGAGTTTTAAATGAAACGTTCAACAATGGAATACTATGCAGAGGTTAACATTTTAATGACTCTACAGAAGTGTAAGAAAATATTACAGCAACCATCTAGTGAAAACAGCAGATTATTAAAGGATACAAAGATTATGGCTACAGCTAGATGAAAATGGATGATGGTGAAATTGTGGGTAAATCTACTTCAAAAAAATTTTTTAACATTATGGATAAATCATTGTTTCAACTAAAAAAGATAAGGCAATTTTTCTAAGCCTAAATGCCCAGTTTGCTTCTTTTGAGATCCAGATTTTAAGTAAAGGAATAAAGAATAAAATTGAATGCACAGCTGTTTGCTTCTAGGAATACAAACAGGAGGAAATAAACAGAAGGAGGCTAATGTCTGTGAGACTGGGCTAACTACTTCATTCCCAGCTGTGTTTTAATTTGTATTACTAAACGGTAACAACCCCTTTTTATGACAGTCAGAGGCTGAGGATTTCCATTTGCGCCCAGCAAAAGTTAAAGGCACACTAGAAAATACTTGGAGGGACTTCCCTGGTGGCGCAGTGGTTGAGAGTCCGCCTGCCGATGCAGGGGACACGGGTTCGTGCCCCGGTCCGGGAAGATCCCACATGCCACAGAGCAACTGAGCCCGTGAGCCACCACTACTGAGCCCGCACTCCGCAACTACTGAAACCTGTGCGCCTAGAGCCTGTGCTCCACAACAAGAGAAGCTGCAGCAATGAGAAGCCCACGCACCGCAACGAAGAGTAGCCCCCACTCACCACAACTAGAGAAAGCCCGCACACAGGAACGAAGACCCAACGCAGCCAAAATTAATTGATTGATTGATTAATTGATTAATTAAAAAAAGAGATTACTTGGAATGTTAGCTTCAGTAATCTATTGTCTGGTTTATATTCTAAGTTGTACAACATCAGTTGAATTACTCAGGAGTTAATTCTAATTTAATGCCATTTAAAATCAGAAATGACAAAAGAGATGCCTCATCACTTACAAGTAACCTAAAATACAAGAAAGATGGGCAAGTTAAAAATCACACCTGATTTGCTGTGGTAAGATACTTAGGGAAATAATAAAGCAAGTCAGTACAGACTGAGGTCAGTTAATGCCACGGATCACAACTGCAAATGGCCCTGTTCTCTACCCTTCAAAAACGATACAAGATTTCTACTCTAGCCAGAGAAATCAGGGAGGCAGGGATATGTTCAGATGGAGACAGGCAACACTACAGCAGGTGAATGTCTTCGTTAGAGCTACCTTAGACACTACTCTCTCTGTTAGTCTCTTAAATGGAGAACTGTAAGGTCAATGGAAGCCCAGACCTATAAGAAATTCAAAACTTTACTAAAAAAGACATTCTTCAAGCTACCGATTTTTAATGCCATCAAGCATAAGACACTCCCTTTATACAGGACACCTGACTGTAAGAAAATACACTAATTTTCAACCTAATTTTATGGCATTTTTGTTTTTTCAGTTTCATTATAAACTTGACCCTAGGTTTATAGCAATAGCCATATTTGTTGAAATATGGAAGTATGGAAGATTTTTTTAAGCCGGTTACAATATATATGATATTGCTTACATAAGATGGTGAATAAATTCCATAGTCGGGTATCACAAATCTTCGACGGCCTCTTTTTTGATCTGGTGAATTTTAATAATCTGATCATCTATTACTTACACTGTAAATGGAAGTTTTACCACAAAACTCAACTGCTGAAAGATCTTTTTGGGTAGGGTACAGCCCCACAACTGCCAACCCATCCCAAGTTTGAATTCCAGCTCTGCCAGTTCTTTAAGGTTGGAGGCCCTCATTTTAAGGTTTTTGAATATATAAATGCTCAAAATCCGGTGGATAGGTCCGTAAAATGTATGCAGTAAATGACGTAAGGCAGATAAAAACACTCACCAGAGTACCTGGACGTAGTAAGTGTTCCATAAACAGCAGATATTACATAAAACAAACAGACAAAAACTTAAAATACAAGTAAAAGTGAAAGTTGTCTCTGATTCAAATAACTGTTTTCTCAAAATTTGAAAAAACAAAAAGCAAACCAAAAAATCCCCTCCCATTATTATCATGCAATGTGTTATCCCAAGCATCTGGCACCACACCTAGCAAACAGTAGGTATTAGATAAATATTGTTACATTACTAAATAATAACTATCAAAATATATTATGAAATTCTGAGAATTTCTAGTTTGGAGACCTTGCCTATTTCACCTCTGCATCCCAGGGCCTGGCAGATTATGTAACACATTCAGTTAATTTCATCTTTTCTCATGCAATTAGAAATTAATTTGAATTCGTAAAACTTCTGACTTGTAATTTAACTCAATGTAAGGGCTTTTGTGTTTGGACTACAACGTATGTAAGGGTAAGGGCCAAGTCTGTCTGGTTAATTATTCCCATTAGATGCTCAATGTTTGACAGAAATTAGGGGCTCAGATATTTAAATAAATGCATAAATTTTCACGTTCTGTAAAACAGGGGAACAGAACCATAATTCCTAACCAGAGGTCAGACCAAACAAATGTGTGAGAAGGCTGTAATGAAAATATTACTGCTGGAAGCTCTGTTTTAAGAAAAAGTCTTAGACTATGTCAATTATTTATCAATAAAGCTAGAAAAAAGAAAAGAAAAAGTCTTAGAAGCTGATCACCTTAAGGAAGTAACAGCAGTGTTATCATTGTAGATCCAAGAAGCGTTTACTCTAAATGGCATATACTGGATTTTGGGGTGCCTTCTTACCAAGACGGAAACGTAAGAATTCAGTGTCATATATAGTTTCACCAAGAACACGTGGTTTTTACCTAAGAAACTCCATACAACCAACTTTCTAAAGTAAAAAGCCAACTTTCCACACTGCTCTATAAAAATCTCCAATTACTTCCTGTTCTGTTTCACAGAAGTTGTAATGACTGGCTTGGCCCCATTCCCGAGAGGAAAGAAAACAAAGCAAGGAAACGCTCCTATCTAACCTTTCGATCCCTCTGCTAATTAGAGAACATGCTCCCAGGGAGGTCCCTGCAATACTAAACTTGAGAGACAATAACCCATACAGGAACCCTCAAAAAGCAAGATTCTAAAATGCAAAGTACTTCCTAATACAAATAATCCTCTCAAAAAGCAAACAAAAGTACTAATTATAAAAATTACCTCCTCTGTACACCTGGGCCTGCCTATATCAACTATTACAGAGAGAAGGATGGTTCATTCAATGTACCCTTTTCAGGAATGTCTCTGAAGATAAAGAAGATCTTCAATCAGAGATGAGTTAGCTTCAGAGAGCCACGTGAGTTGTTTCAGGTCATATTAGGATATTTGGGTCAGTAGGTGTTATCACACTCAGTGCCACAGAAGCCAGAAACTGTCACAGTTTTTCCCCATGTGTTTGATTTATTATGAGGATTAGGAGAAGTAATTCTATCTTTGATAGAATCTTGTCGCCTAAGTACATGAACCCTTTGCAATCTTGTGTGCAGAGCACTAACAAATTTTAAAGATTTATGATATTGTATGCTCAAGACTATGATTCACTCTTTTAAACTGTTATCTTCTTTTGTGGAAGAAAACATATTCCACTTGATTCTAAGTAGGTTACATGTGAAGTCCTGATACGGGGGATTCCAAAGCTTACTAAAAAATCTACAGATCCCCAAACTGCAATAATCAGGTAGATGTCTGACTAAAGACTAACAGAACAGTACACAAATGGGACCTGAAGAAAAACTAAGGTTTAAGGACTTAATAAGAAAGAATCTTGCTTTCTTCCCCATTCCTGGCAGGGGCTCTCTTACTAGACGGAGTTGGGTTCATTATTGAGAAGCATCTAATAAAAAGCATTTTTATTTAATCTCATGATCAAAACGAGTTTAGAACTGTCTGGACTTCCATCTTACCAGGTAAAAAGTTGATGATATAAAAACACACTTCAGTTATTTTACATAGAGCTTCTGAGATCTTCCCAGTATGTGACAACGAGCTTTCAGTTACGTACCAAGAGCTCCTATGCACACCTTTAAAATAATCTGTTTAAAGACAGGCAATTCTGTCCACTTGCATACCTCCAGTAGTATTCCTTCCTGCTTTTCTGACTGTTCCTTTACTGCTTCTCCCCCCTTTGCTTCATTTTCCACTCTATGCTTCGGCCATGCTTGTATGAACCCAGAGGGTTAGCCCAATACTGACATACAAAGAAAGGGGTTTCTCACTCTTACCTGACATTGATTTAATATCAATATATAATGTTGGGCCATACGAACCCCTCAGGACAAAGCCTATCATTTCTCTGTGCCCACAAGGTACAGACCTTAGAACAGAAGTCACTTGACGTTGCCTGGTGTCCTGATAAAAAATGACATTTTATTTTAAATCACTGAAAGCCAGTATAAATATCAGACTATTAACAGAAGATTCTAGTGTTTAAGTCTAAAAAACACACCAAACACTCTGCTTCCATCAATAAGTACTAACAAAAAAAAGTGAAAAGCATTTAACCAACATATTTAACTCCTCCCACTAAACAAAGATCAGCACTCGTCTTTAGAATAACTTCTTCCAAAATTATGAAGGGATTTTATCAGGTTTTTCCTCTAATAACCTCTTACTGAACTTGTGGTGCATACTGAAATCTATCTTTCTTGTAAAGTCAACTACTGAGGGGAAAATTTGTTATCTACTACTAAGTATTTTGGGACTAATGTAAAAGACAATATATGTATTACCCTTTTAAACATCCCCCTCTAAAAAAAAAAAGGCAAAAGTAGAAAGTATAAAAGAGGAAAGCACAAAATAAGAAGGCAGAAAAAATTTTAAATATACCAGTAATTGCAACAATATAAACTAAATTTCAAGATTAAAAAAATTTTGTTAAAGCTGGTATGATATATTAAAATCAGACAAATAAGCAAGACCGTAAGTATAAATGGAGGTAGAGGTCAACTCCCCAGGATAAAATGTTGACTTCATTCTGATGACATAGTCTACACTTAACAAAACATAACAATTCTAAACTTAAATGCATCCTGACAATGTAATTTCAAAACTTAAAGAAAAAAACAGAACTTCACAGAGAAAATGAAAAGTCATCACAACAGTTGAAAATTATTAATATACCTTTCTCAGCAACTGATTCCAATCTCACGCAAACTTTTCCAGGACACAAAAAGTGGAATACCTTCCAACTCATTTTTTGAGGCTAGAACAACCTTGATTTCAAAGCCAGACAATGACAGTACAGAGAGGGAATTTACAAGGCAATTTCACTTATTATCGCAAATGGCAAAGTCCTAAACAAAATATCAACAGGCCCAATGGAGCAATGTGTAAAAGAGAAGGTACATCATGACCAAGTTGGGTTTACTCCAAGAATGAAAGGTTGGCTTACCATTAACAAGTGTAACAAACACAATTCACAGTAATTTGCTGAGTTAGCAAATTTTTTAAAAATTCATCTAAATGGATGCAGAAAAAATATTTGATAAAATTTAACACTCACTCCTAATAAAAGTTCTTACCAAACTAGGAATAGCAGAGATTTTTCTTAACCTAGAAAGAATACCCTCCAAAAATCTTCATTAAATATCATACTTAATGGTAAAATTAGAAGCAGTTATTTTTAAGTCAGAGCTGTAGCTGCTTCTATTAATACTTATCATTGTACTGGAGGTACTAACCAGAAACATAAAGAAATACAAAGGGTAAAATGGAAAAAGATAAAAGGACTGGAAAGAAAAAAAAAATCTGCCATGACTTACAGAAGATTGATAAACAATTATATATTCATCAAAAGATACCTTAAATAAGTAAAGGCAGGGCTTCCCTGGTGGCACAGAGGTTAAGAATCCACCTGCCAATGGAGGGGACATGGGTTCGAGCCCTGGTCTGGGAAGATCCCACACGCTGTGGAGCAACTACGCCCGTGCGCCACAACTACTGAGCCTGCGCTCTAGAGCCCGCGAGCCACAACTAACTGAGCTCACACACCATAACTACTGAAGCCCGTGCCCCTAGAGCCCGTGCTCTGCAAAAAGAAGTTATGGCAATGAGAAGCCCACGCACCGCAATGAAGAGTAGGCCCTGCTTGCCGCAACTAGAGAAAGCCTGCACGCAGCGACGAAGACCCAACACAGCCAAAAATAAATAAATAAAATAAATAAATTTATCAAAAAAAAAGTGAAGGCAACAAAAGCACTAATTGGAAAAGATACATGCACCCCAATGTTCATAGCAGCAATAGCAGCATTATATACAACTGCCAAGATATGAAAGCAACCTAAGTGTCCATCAACAGATGAATGGATAAAGATGTGATTTTATATACATACACACACACACGCACACACACACACACACAATGGAATACCACTCAGCCATAAAAAAAGAACGAAGTTCTGTCATTTACAACAACACGGATGGACTTGGAGGGTATTATGCTAAGTGAAATAAGTCAGACAGAAAGACAAGTACTGTATGGTATGACTTATATGTAGAATCTAAAAAATAACTAGTGAATATATAACAAAAAAGAAACAGATTCAGAGATAGAGAAAAAACTAGTAGTTACCAGTGGCAAGAGGAAAGGGGAGAGGGACAAGATACGTGTAGATTAAGAGATATAAACTATTATGTATAAAAATAAGCTACAAGGATATACTGTACAACACAGGGGATATAGCCAGTATTTTATAATAACTATAAAGGGAGTATAACCTTTAAAAAAAGTGAAGGCAAGATACAAACCCAAAGAGTAGATTTGCAAAAGATTACTATCTATGTTTAATAAAGAAAAAAAATTCCTCAAAATCCAAAGAAAAAAGACACAAAGAAAAGTAGACAAAAGATATAAGCACATTTCAGAGAGGAAGAAACATGAATATACAATGAACCTAATAAAACATGCTTAAATTCATTAACCTGGGAAATTCAGAGTAAAAGCCACAATTAGGAAACATCTGACAATCACCAGACTGGCAAAAATGTAAAAGTTGGATAATATGAAGTGCTGACAAAGATATGAAGCAATAAGAACTCATATACTGCTGGAGGGAGTACAATAGTACAACCACTTCGGAAAATAATTTAGATTTATTCAAAGAAGTCGAAATTCACCTTACCACCTCGATTATACTCCTAGTTATATGTTTGAGAGAAACTTGCAAATGTGCATGAGGAGACATAAGATAATGCTCACATAAAGCCATAAAAAAAAGAGCAAACCCATGTCCACCAATAGATAATGTTTATATTGTAGTATAATCATACACTGAACACAGTCATAAAAATGAACCACATCAATTTGGGATGAATCTCACAAATAATTATGTTTAACAAAATAAGCAAGTCACATACAGAATGTCTTCACTTTTATGAAGTTACAAGAAGAAGCTGGGGAAATTAAACCATGCATTGTATATGGACTCAAACATATGTGGTTAAAATTTAAAGAAAACCATTGGCATGTTATAAGCACTCAGGATGGTGGTTGCCCATGGGGGCAAGGGGTAGGGGGAACGACAGAGAAATGGCGTCAAGGAGGGGCAAGAGGGGGCTCCAAAGGTCTGAGACATGTTCTCTTTTTAAAGCTGAGTATCCGGTGCAGTGATCAACCATTGTATTTTTCTTTATGTCGGACAAACGTTATACTCATTTGGTATGTATCAAATTTTTCATAATAAAATAAAACACATACTCAAAAAAGAAGTTTAAAAAAGTACTTAGCATCAGACACAAGTAGTAGTAAAATAAACATTTGTTTATTGTCTAAACCCACAGAGTTTAGACAATTTGTTGCTGTGTAAAATAAACTCACCTGTATTGCACAAGCAGACAATTTAAATTCTGTAGATTATTTTAACCTGCCTTGCTCGTTTCAATGGAACAAGTCTGACCAAAGGGTTAAAAGGCAAGAAACCAATTACTATTAATTATTCTTTATGTTACAGAGTCCCTATTTATGAGCTTATCATCAAAAGTTTTTCCTAAAATTATTGCCAGGTGGTTCTGGGACTCTGTAAAATCTTCCACTGCTATCATGCCTACTTTGTTGCCTATTAGGCAACTTTGTGGTTTAAATATTATGAAATTCTGCTCTGGTTCACCACACAGTTTGGACTTTCAAAATGACTAACAGCAAAAAGAAGAGATTAAATATTTACATTTAAAATAGCTACTTTGATTAATACCTATGTAAAAAACTTTATGACCGAAAAATAGATTCTGAAAATCCTAATCCTTGGATTTTAGATGATAAATAGAGCTACACAAATTGATTAAATCGTTATCCTTTAGTATTTGCATATATCATTGTTTCACATTTCTTAACAGTTTACATTTAGAAAATGCCATTTCTAATTTAAAAAGACACTTACAATATTGTGAAAGACCTACAATGAAAATACTGCAGTAATAAATGGGAACACATCTGTTGAGAACTCATGTAAAAACTCCCATGAGTTCCACCTAAAATTCCTCCACACAGGCAGAGCCCAGAACTTCCAGGCTGACCATCACCCTTGGCCAAATGAGTCACGGCCTCTTGTCTGGTTAGTCCCAGGGTCACTTTTCTCTAAGATTCTACTGAAACTAAATCCATCAAGCCTCTCAATGCCCAAGTTCATACCATCTCCAGTCCCTTTCCCAATCCATCCCTTGACCCAGCATTTGCTGGGTCTGTCCAGGCTTTGCTCAGTCTGTCCCTGATTTAGCCTCCACTCCGCCTCTGTCTTGTAAAGAAACTTCCTGTGCAAGCAGTGCTCGGTTGTTAGCAAACCTCTCCTCAAAGCATTACCCCCAATATCCTGGCTGTGAAGGACATTCCCCTAAGGACACCAGCTGTCCTGCTGCACCCTCTCAAACAACAGCTGTTAATTCCCCCCTCCTCAAGCTCCTTCAACCACTTGAGCCATTCATTTCCTTAATCCCAGGATCCCATCGTGCCCATAACCTGGCACATAATCTGAAGTTACCAGCACACCAGCGATCATACTGCATCAACACGACCCCCCCAACCTCCAGCACGCATGTCTAACTACTCTCCCTCTGTGGGGTCTCTGGTCTTGGGAGACTCTCTGTTCTAGTTCATCAGATTCCTTCTTGCTCCACTTCCTTCCTTCCCAGCCTGAAATCCAACAGTCTAACATTTCAACAAATCTATCATACTCTAAACTCTCCTGCTCATCTGTCTTTCATCGCATTCATCTGGAAAAACCCCTGGTGGCTCCAACTATTCATTTTCTCTGAGCTCTCACTGCCCATGACCCTCCCTAAAGGTTCCATAAACACTTAATGAGTGTCTACAATGTACCAGAGACATGGCACATAACACGCTGTGTTTTAATGAGCTGCGGACTTGTTTAATCACAAAATTTTTATTATAAATATTCAACAAATCTCTATTGAGCATCTCCTAAGGAGAGGAAGGCACTCTTCTAAGCTCTGGGAATTCAGTAGAGAACAGGTCAGAGGAGGTCCCTGCTCTTGGGAAGCTTACATCTCAGTGAGGGGAGACAAAATAACCAAAAAGTATATGAACAAGAATTTGAGCCAGTGCTAAGTACCAGGAGGAAAATAAAACACGGGAGGTAATATGACAGCAAGTGCCTGGTCAATGGATTCTGGGTATGGTAGGACAGGGGAGGTTATACACTTGAGAGCTTTCTTAAATTAACTGAAACCTACAATATCTTCTCCACACCCCACAAATGAGGCACTAGGACCCATTCTGAACCTTAAAATGACAAAGCCCAGGGAGACTACCAAACCAACTAAACACATCATGAAAAGGGAAAAAAAATAATAACCCTGCTCTACAGGAGTTAGGAACTAACTGATTTAATAAAGAAGACACTTACACACACAGGTCCACTTAATTTTCTACACAGCTGTAGTACCTGATCAGCAGTGTGACCAGGATCAAGTGTAATCCCCTATTTGAGACAGAGGAACCATGAACTTCAAATAGGTTCAGTAAATTTAGGGGCACATGTTCTATACAGATTACAAAAAGGTTCCAACTCTCCACCTCTCCCTATATCCACAACCTTTGTTTTTCTTGTTTGTTTGTTTGTTAATTTTTTTATTAAAGTATAGTTGATTTACAATGTTATGTTAATTACTGCTGTACAGCAAAGTGACTCAGTTATACATATATACATTCTTTTTCATATTCTTTTCCACTATAGTTTATCACAGGATACTGAATATAGTTTCCTGTGCTGTACAGTAGGACCTTGTTGTTTATCCATTCTATATATACCAGTTTGCATCTGCTAATCCCAAACTCCCACTCCATCCCTCTCCCCCTGCAACCCCTCCACCACTGAGCAACCACCAGTCTATTCCCTATGTCCGTGGTTCTGTTTCTGTTTCATAGATAGGTTCACTTGTGTCATATTTTAGATTCCACATATAAGTGATATCATATGGCATTTATCTTTCTCTTTCTGACTTACTTAGTATGATAATCTCTAGTTGCATCCATGTTGCTGCAAATGGCATTACTTCATTCTTTCTTTATGGCTGAGTAGTAGTCTATTGTATATATATATATATATACACCACATCTTCTTTATCTGTTTGTCTGTTGATGGACATTTAGGTTGTTTCCATGTCTTGGCTATTGTGACTAGTGCTGCTACGAACATAGGGTGCATGTACTTTTGAATTACAGTTTTGTCTGGATATATGCCCAGGAGTGGGACTGCTGGATCATATGGTAGTTCTACTTTCAGTTTTCTGAGGAACTTCCACACTGTTTTCCACAGTGGCTGCACCAACTTACATTCCCACCAACAGTGTGGGAGGGTTCCCTTTTCTCCACACCCTCTCCAGCATCTGTTATTTGTAGACTTTTTAATGATGGCCATTCTGACAACATGTGCAATGTGATTTTCCAACTTCCCTCAAAAGACGGAGTCTATCTCTCCACTCCTTGAATTCGAGCTGGTCTTGAGACTTTCTTTGGCCAATGGAAAGCAGTGCATGAAGTGATGCTGCCCCAATTCTGAGCCCAGGCCTCAAGAGACCTGGAGCACTAAGGCTCACTTGCTTGGACACCTGCCTTCACCACAAGAGCAAGCCTGGGCAAGCCTACTGGGAATGAGACCATGGAAGAGAGCCCAGTCATTCCCACCATCTCAGAAAAGACCATCTTAGACCAGCCAAGATCAGCAGAGCCTCCTGCTTGACCCACAGCTGATCTCAGACAAGAATAAATGCAACAGAAACTAGAGGAATTGCCCCGCCAACCCAGGGACCTGTGCTCAGTAATATGCAGTGATTAATTTAAGCCTTGGAGTGTGGGGACGGTTTGTCATACAGCAGTAACCGACACAGCAAGATTAATCATATCTATTCAACTTGAATAATCTATTACATTTCTCCTGTAATGTTTTTGAGGAACTGAAGCCAAAAATTGTGAAATATTTTAATCTCAGGGTCTTCTGCAAGAAGGCTTTAATAGCAGGCTGGGTAGTTACAGAAAGGATGTAGAACCCCAGCAAAAGATTTTATTTCTCTTACCAATAATACTGCCTGTTTCCAATTCAGAGTTTCTTTTGCAGCTCCACTGAGAAAGGAACAGCAGCTGGACTGAAAATCATTCACATAAGAATAAAGGGGGTGGGGGGTGAGGGTGGGGGCCTGACTTGACAGAGTAGAAATCTAGATTATTAGGTAAATGTTCAAGATGGACATGGAATTCCTCTGTGTAAGAAAAAAAAAAGTCCTTTTATCATTCTTTTCTGAAATACAGAAATTCCTCAGTGTGAACTATTTCTGAGAAACACATCTATTCTTCCAAATTTACAAAGGATTTCGTTTGTTTTTTGCACACTGTCTTCTACCCCTCCAAGAGTTTTAAATAAGTTTTTGAAAGTAGATATAATAAGTAAGCATGCCACCGCCCCTTCCCACTCATCTGGGTCAGCATAAAAGGTTTAGTGAGTTGAACTGGACTTGGCCTGTCCTGCTTTCTACCCCATGGGGTTGTTCTGAGAATCAAAGGAGAGGGAAGGAGGGGAGAGTATTCAGAAGGAATGTGACCTCGCCTGGCCCACTGCCCACAGCTCAGTCCCAGCCTACTCAGGCCACTACTGGTCATGGGCCGGCCTGGCCAGCCAGCAGCACGGGCCTGAGGGCGCCTGTTTTCCAGCACCGTTGCAGAGCCTGAGTGTCAATACTTGTAAAGTATTTCAAACCTATATATTTACACAGCTGCAATCCCAATTTTCTTATTCTTTTTTATTAATGAAAACGGGTTCAGTTCTTTTATTTCTCCTCCCTCCATCCACTAGCTTCTACAGACAATAATAATTTTACAGTTAAATTCATTTATTTTTTAAAAAAATTATAAAACACATTTCTTAAAAACAGCATTATCCACGTTCAAAACTGCCTTTTCATCATCACTCCTGGGTATGCTGTATCATACACCGCCTTCCTTATAATTCAGTTCCACCACCTACATGAGAGACCCTACCGTTACAATGCCTTGAGTTCTTCGCTATCTTGGAGAATATATTCATGCCAGGTCCTGCCTTTTCTCTGCAGCCCTGGACAATAGCTACTTTACTCTTTCAAGAAAGTCTTCCTTAGTGCCACTGGGTATTTCACAAATAAGCTGATTTCTAAGTCCTAAATCACAGGGCTTTCTTAAATAGAAAACATTTTAAAAACCAAATATGTATATTATTTAAATGTACATACACCATCAACAACAAAACTTATTGACCATCATGTGTAATAGTTTCTACCTTCAAGAGGTTTCAAATCTGCACACAATGAAGACTTAAAATATTTCTGAACCACAATTAGTAGGCCAGCCATTTTCAACTGTTTTCCAGCATAAATGATCCTGAAGTATGTTGTCTTATATACCCAAGGTTATGACCTTGCAACATAAATACCCAGGTATTTCATATGTACCCCATGTTTTACAGTTTTTCAAAGTTTATTCACATAGATTAACTCACATCATAAGCCTATAAAGTAGGCAAGACAAGGACTACCCTCTCCATTTTACACATGAAGAAACTGGTTCTTAGTGAGAGTAAGCAATTTTCTCCAAGTTGTATGGTTAATAAAGGTAACGGAGCCAAGGTCTGACCCTTGGCTACTTTCCACTTCACCAGAGTACTCAGTGGCCAGGGGCTTACAGATATGCACACTTACAGATATGTCACAAAACAGAGAGCATGCTCTTCTTGGGCAACCTAACTGGCCTGTAAAGGGCCTAAATCATATTTCGCTCACAACTCCTGATTTCCTAGGTGAATGCACACTAAACTCTACACTGGGCTGTGGACCGGTTAGCACCCCTATTTACACTTATTTTTAAAACACAATAAAACAAGGAAAAAATAAGCTTTACTAAGATGTAAGACACAGACTGACAACAATACACGTGTATAATCTATAAATAAATAGACATATAATGAGAGTATATAACCAAAAACGTTTTACTTATCAGGGTGCACAGCAAAAATACCTTGGAGAGCTCTATTAAGCTAACTGGCTCAGATATCAAAAATACAAAAAAGTACATAATGACATAAATCATTAAGAAAAATAGCAATAGAAAAATAGAGAAAATATATGGAAGAGGCAATTTGTAGAAGAGACTCAAATAAGCAACAAATAGAGGGAAAGATGACAAGCATGGCCAAAACCAACAATGCGCAAATTCAAACAAGATACCATTTTTGTCCATTAGATTACTCAAAACTTAAGGCTGGTAACACCAAGTGCTGGCAAGGATACAGGAGACAATAATCCTACACACTGCATGATGTGAGGATAAGATGGTAAAGATTTTTTGGAAGTTGGCCTAACTGTAAACCACAAATAGTAAAACCACAAATTAATCTGAATGTGACAGTCGAAGGGCTCCAATAGTTGGACCAACTCCAATTCCAAAAGGAATTTAGGGGGTGAATGCCCTGTTTCCATTTGGGGCTTTCTGATTCATTATGTAGTTTTGCACAATGTGTCACTTTCTACCACTTTCCTATTTTTTGTGTGTGACTCCATGAACTTAATGAAAAATACTGCTTTTAATTAATCTTATAATTATGCATTTTAATCACTTCAATATTTTCAGACCCTATTTATGGTGTTTAGCAGGATTTTACTACGTTTATCAAGAGCTAAAATACGTATACAGCCTAACTCAGCAATTTCCACAACTATTTTATAAAAACATTTGCATACGACCACAGTTTATGTATTAGTTATGTTCATGACATTTTTAGAAACTGAGAAAAAAAATGGAAAAACACTAAATGTCCAACTAAATAATTGATGTCCAGCTAAATAATTAATGAATATTTTGTAGTTACTGAAAGAATGGTGTTGACTTCTAAGTACTAATACGAAAAGATCTAAGGTATTAAATAAAAAGGAAAAGTCAAAGAATTGTACACATAGGACAAACTCATTTTGGTAAAAATAAATGAATAAATGAATGTATGCTTGTATAGGTGTGCAAAGAAGGGGGAGGAGGACAAACACCAAACTGCTGACACACACAGAACCTCCTCTGGTGGAGCAGAGTATGGGGTGAGAGGGAAAAGCATAAAAGAGACTCCGCACTACTGTATCAGGAGGAATAGGAACATTTTCCTATAGGTCTCCCTCGGAATGCCTGTTAGGAACCGGGCTGCACAGCAGGAGGTGAGCGGCGGGCAAGCGAGGGAAGCTTCATCTGCCACTCCCCATCGCTCGCGCGTTACCGCCTGAACCACACCCCCACCCCGTCCGTGGAAAGACTGTCTTCCATGAAAGCGGTCCCTAGTGCCAAAGAGGCTGGGGACCACTGGCATAGGCCACAGTGCCTACTCTTAAATATTGCCACTGATAATACTGGTTAAATTACACGAGTAAATCCAAGGGTCAAGTTCACAACTCAGTCAAGCTCTTAAAATCACACACTCACACATGCAAACACGTGTATATGTGAGATTATGTCTCCATCCATCTAGCCATCCACCCACCCATACTATGACCTTGGGCACCGTCGTAATCACTAGTATAGGTACTTGCTCCTCATCTATGAACCCTGCTACAGCTTTTTCACTCAGCAATGGGAGAGAGCAGTCCTGGTGTGAAATACGGGTATCTTGCAAACTAATCTAGCACAAGATGCCAATTATTGATATCTTATACTACCAGTTGTATTAATTGTCAGTACGAAACCAGGATGAATAAAAGCTTAAGGATCACTTTACTCAAGTACTCCAATGTTTTTAAAGTAGTTGGGCTTACATGTAAGCTCTTGAATTGCCTTTCATGTTGACGTTTGTGGCTTTATGATATGAATTCAGATATTAAATTAAGGATGGTAAATACACCATTATACCAACCTCCTCACCTCAGCCCTTGCAAACATCATTAACTTGTCACAATACGCTTTCCTACTGATCCAGAAGTTGATCTCCAAATTCTTCTAAACACAGTGCTCCAAAGCGCTATTGCTCATCAATTAGAGTTGCAATGCTAGTTGAAACTTATTTACTACTTCTGGTAATCCATTACATCAACGGTCTGCAATGAACCACATCTCCTGGTATTCACAGGCTTGTGTAGTTCTCTCCCACTTTTGATTTTGGCCTTGGTCATGTGACTTGCTTTGACCAACAGGACATGAGCAAGCATAATGCAAGCAGAGGTTTTATAAACGCTTGCACCCAGGGGCTTGTCTTCTTGGAATGTTCCCTCTTAGAAGCCAGCTGCGTTGTTACCAAGAAACTCTAGATAGACTACTAAGTGATGAGAGGCCACAAGGAGAGAAGACACAGGATATTCCAGCCAAGTTGCAGCTGAATGTATCTGCAGGAGGGCCCTCAGTTATATCACAGGAAATAGAACAGCCTAGCTGAGCCCAGTCAACCCAAAGAAAGGTGAGAAATTATAAATCATGGTTGTTTTAAGCCACTAAGTTTTGGGATATAGTTGGTTATGTAGCAACAGATAACTGAAAGTCTAATCCCTGTTCCAAACTATCTGAATCACTAATGACAACTCACACAGATTCTCCATCAGTTACCTTCAAACTTCATCTGTCCAGAGTATTTATTGTAGGTATGGAGAAACAGGGACACTTTTATACACTTCATATACTAAGGGGAGAACATAACTTTGTACAAATCTCTTAGAGGGCAATTTGGCAAAATGTTAAGTAATGAACCTTTTAAAAAGCTCATACCCTATCCCAATAATTCCAAGTCTAGGAAACAGACATGCATATGTTATATAAGGATTTTTCTCACAGCAAAAAGTTGGAAACAACATAGCCATCGAAAAATAGAGGGATGAGGGCTTCCCTGGTGGCGCAGTGGTTGGGAGTCTGCCTGCTAGTGCAGGGGACACGAGTTCGAGCCCTGGTCTGGGAGGATCCCACATGCCGCGGAGCAACTAGGCCCGTGAGCCACAACTACTGAGCCTGCGCGTCTGGAGCCTGTGCTCCGCAACAAGAGAGGCCGCGATAGTGAGAGGCCCGCGCACCGCGATGAAGAGTGGCCCCCGCTTGCCACAACTAGAGGAAGCCCTCGCACAGAAACGAAGACCCAACACAGCCAAAAATAAATAAATAAACAAAAGTGGGGTTTAAAAAAAAAAAGTTATAAAAATAGAGGGATGATTAAACTATTAAATATTCATAAGATAGAACATCAGAGTTACTAAAAAATCTTCCATTGAATAAATATATAATGACATAAGGACACACAATATAACTTTAATGAAAACAGCATTCGACACAGTATTAGCAATAAGACCCAAATCTTTAAAGATATTTTTGCATATATACTGAAATATTAATAGAAATTCTCTCTGCATGAGACCAGGTGATTTTATTTTTTCCTTCTTTATACTCTTCAGTTTTTTCCAAATGTTTTACTTCTCTAATCAGAAAGAAACACTTAACATTATAAAACAGGTTGGAAAAAAGGACACACACTAAACACAGATTTGGAATCATTCTCTGACATTTCTTTACTAAATTTTTTAAAATGCCATCATTATTAGATGCATCTATATTCTGTGATAGTTTAAATTTTTCAAAATAAAACTAGAACAGATGAATTTTCAAACAGAGAAAAAAAACTGACACTAAGTTTAACAAG
>NC_041219.1:67059189-67082651 GCF_002837175.3 Physeter macrocephalus | reverse complement strand
TGGCTCACGGGCCCAGCCGCTCCGCGGCATGTGGGATCCTCCCGGACCGGGGCACGAACCCGTGTCCCCTGCATCGGCAGGCGGACTCCCAACCACTCTGCCACCAGGGAAGCCCCCTTGTTTCTTCTTAAGACTCTGCCATACTGTCCTATTTTACTAAGTTTTAAATTTTAGGTTAAACAGCTTCATTGTAAATATTTAATAAAATGGGTATTATATGCACCTTCAACCAAGTTCAGCAAAAGCTGATGGAATTCACTCAATATGAAGTCTAAAACTATTTTTCATCTCAGAGGTAAATTCTCTCTTTCGAAGACCATGTCTATTCCAAAGAAATAACATGTGTAAAGAATCTTAGTCACTTTTAAGGGACGGGGAGAAAAAAAGCATGTAGAACATCCACGGGAGGCATGTAGCAAGCAAGTTTGGGTAGCATTCCTCGAGCACTGACACTGTGTGGGAATTATTCTCTCAAGTGGCCAGTGATTTCAGAAGAACCAGAGGGAATCCCTGGCCCACAGCAGCAGGGTGGAGTTTTGCTCACAGTGAGGCTGTACTGTCACTTGTACCAAATCAAAGATGGTTTCCTCAATCCCCCTTGCTCAAGGCGGCCAGTATTGGTTTCTATTGCTTCTTCCTCAGAATTTAACTCTTCCTCTTCATTCTCCAGGGTCCAGGCCTGAACCAGCCTGCATGTATCTTCAACTAATTCTTCTTCAATGGAAGGCAGAAAGCATCCTTGAAAATCATTGATAATATCACTTCTTAGGAAGTCTGCAGATGCTCAGGTTCATGGCCTTCCTGGCCTTTAGCACTGTGCACTGTATACAAGGGAGGAGCAGGAGATCTCTGATCATGCAGCCTTTCACACCCTGACTTCCTACGTGACCGGGCCTTCCTCCCTCATCACACAGTTTCTTGGAAGGCTGGCTGATAATAATCTTGGCTTCAGCCAAGGACAGAAAATGACTGAAGACCAGAGGGCCAGTCTTCACTCCAGCAATGGGCATGTAATACAAGGTGGTCAAAGTCCTTGTCTTAAGATTTTTTAAATTGAGGAATAGAGAAGAAACCTTATCTTTTGGGTTAAAAAGCTAAAAGGGTGTAATTTGGGGCCGTGGGCAAACATTTTTCTGGTTAAGTGGAGAAAAGCTTTCTAAAAGTGAAAAAAGGGTCTTGAAGGATTCACTTGTGTCACTCCTGGAACTAATGTGGGAAAAGAGTTTGCTTTTGCTTATAATAGTTGGCTTTGGGTCATTGACATTTACAACAATATGAATCCTGACTAGATGACAAGTGAGAAGCAGAAAAGTGTCCTGGGATGTTCAGATTTGGGCAATGACTTGTTTTTCTTACAATCTGTAATAAGTCTTCATTTCAAACATCTCATTGCCTATTATGTGTCAAGTGCTGGAAACATAAAGATGATTATGACACAGTCTCTGCCTTCAAGGAGTTAACAGTCCAGAGGGATTCTCTTGGGTGTTTCTGAAATTACTGGCCACTTCAGAGGATAATTCCCAAATAGCTAGGAGGCTACTTCTAAGTAACCAAGGAATTCCCCACGTGGCTCTGAAACGTCTGTCACCTGTACCTCGTGAGGACTAATTTCTATTTCTCTCAGGCCTCTCTAGGACCCACTGAGTTCAGGGGTCTACACTTGCTTCACTCATACTAATGATGACTGTATATCTCCCCCATTCTCCAAACCACAGCAGCCTGAACTGTCAACGTTTCTAAATGGAAATGGCACGGTCAGTGGCAAGGTCTGGGATTCAGCTGTCTCACAACAGGCCTCACAGGTTCCTGCATTATCTTGGCTTGATCCTGGATGTGGTCCCACAATCAGGCCTCTGAGCAGATCCTATCTGTCTCTTGGAGGAGACTCACATAAGCCAAACTCGAGAAACAGGTGATTTCCTAATTCATATTGGGACAGATAGATGTCACATAAAGAGAATATTTAAATTTCACAGAGAGCCACATTACAAGGTTTCTGAATAGCATGGAATGAAGTTGACTGTCACCATCAAAATTCATCAATCAACAAATATTTACTGAGGAACTACTAAGAGAAAAGTTTAAGCTGAGGGACTAAAAACACAGCAATGAACGAGCTGCTTTTCATGAAGCTTACCTACCGTAAGCAGTGTAAGCAAACGGGTATTAAGCAAGCATTGACTTGATTTTAAAACGTGCTTTTTCAACATACTATTTCTGAATTAAGGATCAAGGGGTTTATTTAATATGGTTATGTCTCTCCCCTCTGAAAAGCTGTTACTATTATTAAATCAATGGCACTGATCATCGCTGGCAGCTTAAAAGAAATATGGGGTTACACAATTAAATATTTAATCATGATCCTGTTAAGTGTTAAAAAGAAATATAAGGAGAGAATCTGATGAGGGAGAGAACTTACACTGGAGGGGCTCCACTAGGCCCCCAAAGTCTCACCTTCACACAACAGTCAGACTGACCCCTTCAAAGGGCGAAGCCAGACCACGCATCTCCTCCTCTGCTCAGACCTGCGACGGCTCCACATCTCCCCGTGTAACAGCCAATTACATCAACCAAGGAGGCCACCACACAGCCCGGCTCTTCCTTCTCTGATTCCACTGTCTTTTTCTCCCACACCCATTCCTCTTCACTCCTCTCCTGATCCTCCGCACCTTGCTCTAATTTTTTTCTTACAGCATTTATATATTCTTACATACCATAAAACTTATTATATTTTCTTTGTCTGATATTCTCTCCTCCACCATCCCAGTCCCCAGAGGGTAAAGTTTTTTGGTCTATTTTGTTTAATGATTGTACCTAATTGCTAAGGCACATAATTATGAGTTCAAAATGTATTGCAGAGAAGTGAAGGGAAAAAATGTATCAGTGAACGACTGAGTAATTGGAAGACCTTGCCACTGGGACTGGAATAATAGTCAAAATCAATTGGCTTAGCCTTGCTCTCTACTAGACAGCAGAGAGTAACTTCTGCTGCAGCTTTTCTCCTTTTTCTAAATTTCCACATCACACCAACCCCATCCCAAGTCTTTCTTTAGCCATAGCAACGCTTTCACTCAGGTTATGGTCCAATCTCAAGCCCAAGATGCTGTCAATTCATCTTTCAGGTGACTTTGCACTGCTCTGTTCTCATCACTCTGTGGGGTTTTGCAGCTGAGCTCTCAGAGGAAGGCTTATTCCTTAATGTTTGTGAGAAAGGCCTCTTCCACACTGGGCCGAGTCCTCACAATGCACCTGCTCAAGGCATGATGTATACTTCATAGCGTTTACCAGTCTACGACTATGTATTTGTGATTATGACACTGCTGTCTCTCTCCTTAATTTAACTATAAGCTCCTTAAGAGCAAGGTCCATGTCTGTTTCGTTCATAAAACCTAAAGCACTTGGCACACAGTACTCAGTAAGTATTTGCTGGATGAATAATTGGATGGATGAATATGACATTCCTGGCTTGGATCTACATACTCTCTGGAGATAACCAGGTAGCTGAGATAGCATTTTGCGGGGGCAGGGGGGAGGGGGGTGGTTTGTATCTCTTATTCATGAGGGAGGAATAGAAGATAATGTCGGGAGTCCTTTGGAAAGGCCAGGTATTAGCCACCTAAAATGCTATGCCCTCTCAAGATAAGCAGCTCAAAAACCAAACCATCATTAACACCTCCACCTAGAGCTCCCTCCAACCACCTATTCCCTTATTCTGGTCAAGGGTACCAATCATTCTTGTAGCCACTCAGACACAAAGGCTTCTGTGTAACTTTTGACCTCTCTTTCTCTGACAACCTCCCAGCTCAGCAAGACTCCCAGAGGCCTGTCAACTCCTCTTCAGTATCTTTGATCAATGGCCTCCTTCCTTTCCATTCCCACAGCTACCAAGTTGGTTCCAGCAACTAACTCCCAGGTTACAGCAACAGACCCAGGACGGGACTCCTTGATTCCAGGTTTGCCCCTTTCTAACCCAAGCTGCCTATATTAAAATCTCCCTTAAAACCTTCACTTTAAGCTATTAAGACTATACCAAAAAACACCTGCAGTGGGCTTGCCTAGAAATAAAAATCTCAGCCTTATATTCAAAGACCAGACACAACAACAAACTGTACTCCTAACAGTATTCCTCCTCTGACTTCCCATTATCCTAGCATTTTCTAATCACTTACCAGCAGGGTAGTTATCACTGCTCATCACACATATTATACATGTCCCCACCCCCATGAATTGATGTTATCAGTCATCTGTCTCAACCCATCTGAATTCCATCCACGCCCTTAAGGCCTAGCTCAACTCCTGCCTCTTCCTTCAAGCCTTTCCACTTCAGCCCAGCCTAAGTAAACTCCTTCTTCCTCCTCTGACTTCTTAAGACACCGTCTGACGGACAACCAGCATCATTTTTTATATTAACTCCAATTTACGCATACACATCTATACAAGTAAATTTTCACCATTAACCCCAACTTCCACATATCTGTTATAGAAAAATGAAAAGGTCCCAGGAGAGAGTATTGTCCCCCAAGTGCCGAGAAACCCCTTGTCTTTGTAGAACAGACAGAGGTGCCTAGACAGGGATGTGTACATCCTACCAGTCTTCAAGGCCTCCAACTCTTTGACTCTTCCAACCAATTCTTTCTCTACTCCCCATTTCTTCCCCCTTCCTAAACTACACCAGCTTTGAGAATAAGAAGAAAACAAAGAAAGAGGTCTATCCACATTAGGGGAAAATCATTTGAGAAATCCAGAAAGGGTTCTCCAAATGCAATCACTTGAGTTGTGGGGACTCCTCTTGCTCTCTCTCCCGATTAACTCCTCGGGAGGGTGGAGGCCAGCAACATCAGTACAGACACCGTTTACTCAGAGGCTCACTAGATGCTGGCATTAAGCTATAGGCAGGCACTACAAGAAGGCACTGAGCAGGCCTGGTCCCGGCAACCGTCCTGGGGCTAAAAAGGACAATGAGATCCCACGATAAAATTCACTAAAGTTGGAAATCCTGTCACCCCACCCTTGAAACTTAAACACATTTTATCACGGAAACACTGTTCTTTATGGTAAACTTTCCTAATCTGTCACAAAACACTCTGCTTTTCTTTTAGGAAGACGCCATTTTAAAATTACATGTTTGTTCCATGTTGTGTTTTAACGTCTCTTTTTCCTACTAGACTGTAGGCTCCAAGAAGGCCAGGTCTCAGTTGTATCACCAAACACCTAGAACAGTGTCTAGCACTCTTGAGTGGATGTAAAGGAAGGACCAAATTCCAAGGTTCTACTAAAATAATACTAGTCAACAGGTTTTTAGGGGGTGAAACAAGCTTCTATTTGTAGGTTGGCCTACTAACCTGACCACTGTACTTATTTCTCTGAAATGATATTTCTGTCCCCAAGCAACCTACTTATGGAGGGACACATACTATAGGATGTTTATACTGCCCTGTATTTTTAGGTCTAGAAGGGTTTCAGCCCAGAGACCTTAATTTGAATGCTAGTGACTCATCGTGAAACTATATGACCTACAACAGGCCCTTAACCTCGTTAAGCTTCAGTTTCATCCTGAAAAAGGGGTGATGGCGGGGAGAAAAAGAAAACGAGGGGCTACTGTGAGGATTAAATTCACTGAATGCTGTGTTGAAGTGCCTCACACTAACCAAGTCCATGGGGCCCACACCATCTCCCTTTTTTAATACACTGCATGCTTTTCTCTATACTACAAACTCCTTGAAGGTTGAAATCATAGTTCAATTGTTATGCTGTACCTATCGAATCAGCATAAAGTGCTTTACACATGTAAGGATTACTTATTCTGGGACTTCCCTGGTTGCCCGGTGGTTAAGACTCCACGCTCCCAATGCAGGGGGCCTGGGGTCGATCCCTGGTCAGGGAACTAGATCCCACACGCATGCCACAACTAAGAGTTCGCATGTCACAACTAAGGAGCCCGCCTGCCGACCCAGCGCAACCAAATAAATAAATTTAAAAATTTTTTTAAAAAAGGATTACTTATTCCAAAAACTCTGTTATGAATATGAAAAAGATGTACAATGTTCAGGAATTGTTCTGAAACATTGTGTTGCTATATCTAATTATAATATTATAGTACTCCTGTACCAAGCAATTTTAAATATCAAATATATTGCAATATGTTCTCACATTCTCGTGGCAGCTATGTTCCTTGTCTTCACTCATAGTTTGAATTGTGATAATCTGTGAAGAAACAGATTTTCCTCTCACTTGCAACCTTAAATGGCTATTTCATACTAGAATTCCCATCACTGCAGATTAGTTTGAAATTCTAAGCACACATTAGATCCAACTATAGCAGATACTGAAATGAAACTTCATTAGTCAAAAATCAAACACTGCTCTATTTGCATATCTAAGAAAAAGTTCAATTTTCAGAACTTAAAATTTTAAATCAAGAAAAAAGCAATATGAAAATATAACCTCACAAAATTTACATACTACTTTATTACCCTGCAAAGACATTTTTTGATCCCCAAACCTACCACATAAGACAATGACCTCTAAATAATTAGAACAAAGTTTCTCACTATTAGGAGAGCATTGTTTTAAGATTTACTTAGCCCTTCAAATTAGCCATAGTCAATGACACATCCATTTTAAGCTACCATGACCTGTCATTACGGAGTCATTAAGTAATATTTCAAGGAATAAGCAGAAAGTTTTATAACCTTCAAATCTATAAGATTATCTTCTGCACTTTACGAGCTAAGTTATTTGAATATTTAAAGCTACACTTTATAAATTATAAAAATCACTGGCAATTTTCAGCATTCTTCCTAAAGATAAAAAGCATGAATTAAGTGTTAAAAAGCAATATGGAAATAATCAAATTCAAACTCTGTGTATATGTATTTACACACACACAAGTAATAAAATAATATAGAGGCTGGCTAGCTTAAGGCAAGCTTTTCTCATAAAAAATTAAAGCTAAATATTTATCTTTACAATACAGAATTAATTTTCAAATTTTAATATTTTCTGGCCAAACTGATTTAAAGTAAAATACCTTCTCTATAATATATATTCTGTTTCGGAACTGTAGACTTTCATGAAAGAACCAATTTCAAAACCTGTATAAAGTAAACTGATTATCCGGCTCAAATCTATACAACTCAACTCTGATCAGCTCCTCTGCTGACATTAGATAGCACTGTTAACTGCGTGCACACAGCTCTCCCCGGAAGATAAGTACACAAAACACAAAATGCGGCAACAGAAAGACAGCAAGCACAACACAGCTCTGGCTCTGCTTAGACTTATCTATGGTTATCTGCACAAAGCTTAAAGAGGGAGATTAAACAGTTAACCGGAATAGGAAGGCTAAGGAACTTTCCACATTTCCCACATTATCTCTTCTTGGCACTGTGAGTTCATTATTTTGTAGAATACTGTAAATTCCCAGAATAGTATAAAATTCAAAGAAATTTGAAAGTGGGCTGGAATTGAGAAGTTGTCTTTTCCAGCCAGCCTAATTTAAAGACAGGAAGACTGAGCTCCAACGTGTTAGAGGGTCAAGGCCTGTCTTCCAACTCTTCCCCACAAGAGCGCTCTTCTCCTTAATGCCCACAGGGATGCAGTCGTTGATACCAAAATACTATGCAAAGATAAACTCTTCTTCTGCCATTCTGAACAAACACCAACATTTGTTCAGGACAGAAATAATTTGAGAGTTAAATGTACTTCACTTGGGAACTAAAGTAGAAACAACTCAAGTTCTTTCAGTCTCCGTTCTTGCTCTGGGAGCCTCCCAGGAACGCAGGATTAGGAATAACAAGACGGTCAATGGGTCTTTTATTGGCCTTTCATCTTCGCTCTTCCCCTGTGAACAAAATCCACCCTGCTCACTATATCACCTGTTTTTCTTATAGTTTGAGCAGTAACCTCCTTCCTTCATCTAAAAAAGAACCAACAATGAGAAATATATCCACCAACAGTCATCACTTTCCTACTGAAGACTCCTATCCTTTCTCCTACTCTGAACATTCTAAATATAGTTCATGTTCCTGCTGTTTCTCATCTTGCTGTCTTTGCAGACCATAAGTTCCAAAGGCATGTTTCTGTTGTTTTATTATGTGGTGTGACAATGGGAAGAGTAATTCTTCTGACTACATCCACGATTAAAATGAGATTCAGACGTGGTAACATATGTGAAAGCACTCTGTAAATTGTGAAGTTTAAGATAAAAGTAGTGCCTCTATTATATGAGAATGATCAGGCATCCCTAATTGCTCATAACAACACAAGTAAGTAAAAAAATGTCTAGGCAATTACAGCCCACATTAGAGATTTAACTAATCTTAAAAGAAATTAGTCTTCTGATATAATCCAGAAAGGAAAAGAAGTAGCACCCAACATTGAGCAAATCATGTATTTGCCAATGGTTATTTTACCTAAAGTTTAATGAGTGTATATTTCTAAAACATGCTCAATTTTAGAACAAATTACCTTCATAATATAAATTATTTATTGCTACTTTTGGACACAATGATTGGCTGTCTATCAATACCACATGATTAAAACCCACTAGTTTAAAAATGTATCCTGAGTTAAAGTAAAATTATTACCACGTTCTTAATATTGTCCTCATTTGCCTGAGAAACTTACTTAGGCATGACACTCAAATAAGATTCTCATTTGTTTAAGTCAACATAAAAGAAACTCTAATCAAAACGGCTAGTAAAACAAAAGAAAACTCAGTCTTTCTAACAGCTTACTTCTAAATTAAAACATACATATTTGGCCCACACAGAAGAACATTTTGTACTGTCAAACATTCATCTAAGAATGTACACATTCACCGACATTTAAATAATATTGAGAATTGTAATGTTACTCCTATTCTGTAGATCTAGGCTTAAGGTATAGTAGTTAAAATTATACTGGATAAAAATAAATGAACTCCACCAAAATTACTGTCTTTCTTCAGAAATATCAATACTTTGTCCAAAAAAAAAAAGAAGCATCCCTTTTCATGGCAATACAAACTCACTTTAATTCAGGATAAAAATAACCGCTAGAAAAAATACTTGGTGACTCTGCACTTTACTCATGCCTTGATTTTTTAGGCCATCTAACAATGCACAGCACAATCTCCAAATAAAAGATGTAAATTAAACATATCCAGAGAAGGACCACATCATGAAACTATACTGCATTCCTGTATCTTAGTTCTGCTTTCTCTATTTCTACATCCAAAAAAGCAAGCATAGCTAATACTATACATATCCCTTAACACTTTATGTAAATATCATTCTAAAAAATGTTAAAACCATATAGGTAATTATAATTTAGTGAAGTACGGCATCATCTTTAAAATGGCACTTAGCAAAATACCTTACTGGGCCCAATGTAACAGAGGTGCCTTTAGCTAGGTACCTGTTATTATTATTAAACCATGGACATCTCAACCAAATCTTGTATTTAAGCATTCTCTTTGAAGGCTCAGTTCCTTAAAATTAAACAAAAAATTTTAAAACAACAAAAACAAGCTCTAAAGTAAACAGTTTCTAATTTAAAATGAAGATAAAACCACCTTTATCTTCCCTTGAGGGATAAAAAATTTTCCTATATAATATTGCCCTCAAACATTGTCTTTGTCTCCAAGTACTATCAAGTTAACTCTGAACAGAAAATTATTTCAATATTCTATAGAATTAATTTAACGTTAGGACTGGTCATTTGTCCCTTGTAAGTGCTACTGAAAGCCTTTTATTCAAACACAATTACCAGTAAAATATTTCGATATGTATTTTTAAAACTTAGAAATATTTAAATAAACTGAGGCAAATTACAAACAATGCTCTAACAGATGTTTGTGAAATATTCCGTATTTATTTGCTTTTACTTTCAGTCCTGTTATTGTCCATCAAACTGTAATCTAGCTTCACATCACTTTTGCTACTTATTAATAGTTCTGGTCAAAACACACATGAAGAGAATTCACTTAAAAAGAAAAAAGAAAGGTAACATACTAAAGACAAAATACTGTAATGCGCTATCACTCAAAAATACATACAGAAGCACCAAAAATGTAACTGTGGCCGTAAATGATCTAACTGCCAAATCAATGAAGGTCCAGGCAAACAACATAAGAAAACTGAGTGTCATCTTTACCTCAAAATTCCAACACTCATAAAGCATAAAGTCAATATAATACAATAAACCTTAAGAAATCATGATCATACCTAGACATACAACCAAAGGTTAATCACATTTGAATTACCAAGGAAAAAAAATCATAATTAAAAAAACTCACTTTATATAGTATCTTGCACCTTCAAAAGTATATGCTTCTTCCCAGCCAGTAGGCAAATCTAAAAAAACATACATTTCACCATTAGTATTACTTCGATAGAACAGCACAGTAAGTTTCAAACCATTTTAATTATTCCTTTTCATGATCAGCTACTTTCATTTATTAAGTAGGTTTCTAACCCCCCCAAAAAGCATTAGACTGGTAATAAAACTCAGATATAATATCATTTTTGGGAAAATGGCAACTCAAATGTAAATCCACCAGAAAAGTATCAACAATATCAGAGGTTATCTGATGTAATTATACACTTTGATCAGAGCGGAGAGGAACTACGCCCTGGCAGCCAAAAAAGCAAAGGGATGCCTTGTAATCCTAGGTAAGTACCCTTGAACAGTAGGCCAAAAACTCCCCCAAAACCAAAGAAAAAGACTATGCGTAAAAGGTAACACCCACTTCTTCCTCGGTATGTTGTGTCTATGTAAGACCATATCTCTGAGCTACATAAGTGAATCCATCCAGGAAGTGTCACTGATAAGAAAGAACTTCCTAAGTACTTAATTAGGGGGAAAGAAATCTGAAATCACATACTTATACGTACATGTGTGTTTCTACAGACTTGACTTTAAGAGATGTGAAGTTTCAAGTAATAAACCTGGCAATAATGCAGGTGAACGATGGCACCATTCTGTGCTACATATTACTTACAAACGACCAGTGTCTTGGATTTAATCATAATACCGCTCTGAAATAAAAAACCGATGATGTGTGTACAAAGTCAAATTAAACCAAACCAGAGAAAAATCAAGATCATCTCTCAAAAATAAAATTAACCTGAAATCATATAATAAAATTTTCTGAGGTGTGAATGTTATCAAATCCTTGGGGGTAAACAGGATAAAGATTTATATTTCACATAGCCAAAATAATCATGGAATAATTCCACGAAACAATTAGGCTAAATAATCTAAATATCGTATTATCCCTTGTGACACAAACCTGTTACTATCCGTAAGGCAAAGAGGCCATCAAAGTTGACTTACGTATGCAAAACACTGAAATGTACATTCAAGTCAAAGAGGACATCGGGTAGTTAAGAAATATGACGCCGTATTAGTCAGAAATGCCTTAAAAATGTAACCTCATCATGCTTGCTATACCAGCTTTCCCCTTCCTCCTCCACCTTTTTGCAAATTTAGAGATATTAGTCACTTCGCTGAACTCCAGAATTTAATAGAGAAGGCAGGCTTGTTCAATATCCTGGCAACTTTAAGAGAAAATCTCAGAGTTGGAGAAGTATCCCGGAGGGCAAGCTCTACAGACTTCTGAAGCCAGCCTCACCTTCCACCCAAACTGTTCTCAAGCCTTTCCAATCACCCGAAACAGAGGCAGGCCAGGAAGAGAACACATGTTACGTTTCAAAGACAAACAAGTTTCAAGAATGTACACAAAGAATGACAAAAGAAAGCCAGACCAGCACTGAAGCTCCAATCAGCTCTCCTCCAGCTCAACTCACATGCAGCATTCAAACAAGCTACCCAAGGCACCAGGAAAATATGCTTCGCCGGCGACCCTCTCCTACTAGGGCACCAGTGCCCACACGCAGGACACCTCCCAGCACGCCCACCGCCTCCTGGCCGTGTGTGCGACCTCGGTGCCGCCGCCGGGGACTTCGAATCTGGCTGGCCAGCAACTGCAGCTGCAAATGCCTGCCCCGGCCCCGGCTGCTCCTCCGGGGGCACGAGGGAAAGCGTCTAGATTTCCCAAGCCGCTCTGTCGCGGAGAGGATCGAAGCACCCCCAAACTCCTCTCCTCCTCCTCCTCCTCCAACAGCCACCTACCCACAAGTCCCACCTCGGAGGAGGAAGCCGCACAGGAGGAGGCAGGCAGCTCCCGGGGAGGAGGGGGAGGATGTGGACACATTCTCCCGGCGGACGAAAGGCAGGGTCCCGGGCTGCAGGAGGGGAGTGGGAAAGGACTTCCTAAAGGTTGAAAGGGGGGCGAGGTGGGGGGCCCTGGGGGCGCTCGGAGGACTCAGGAGTGGCCGCCGGAGGAAAAACTCAGGATCCCAGGTTTCCCGGGGGAGGGGAGTGGGCCACCCAGGGGCGTGGGGGAAGAGCAGGTTGGGATGGGGCAGAGGGCGCCGTGGGCTAGTGGCGATCAAAGGCGGGGGAGAGGGGCGTCCGGAGACTCGAGGCAAGTCCCCCGGCCCCTCTACCTGCGGCCGCCCCCGCCCGCCGGCCTCCGCCCCACCTCGCCGCCTCCCGGGGACGGCGGCTCGGGGCAGGTTGCCGGCAGGAGGTGGGCGGCCAGGGCTCTGCAGCCTCCTCCCGGCGAAACCCAACTCCGCTCGGGCCCGGCCGGGCTCGGCGTTACCTGTGCTCTGCCGCCGGTGCCCGGTGACCACGGCCTCGCCGGTGACGGGGTGCAGCCAGGTGGTGCTCTTCGCCTCCTCGCTGCAGGGGTGAGAGAAGGGGCCGAGACGGGGCGTGAGTGGGGGCGCGGGAGGAGCCGAGGGGGCCGGAGAGGCACCGACCCGGCTCGCTCCCCCCTGTCGCCAGCCTCCCGCCCCCTCCGGGCCCCCGCGCCGTCCCCAGCTCTTTACTTGATGAAGAACACTCGGCCGCCCCGGGTGATCCCGTAAGTCCAGGAGCGGGGCAGGGAGCAGATCCACTCCAGGTTCAGATCCGCCGCCATGTCTGATCCCCAGCCGCCGCCGCCGCCTTCTTCTGCTGCCGCCGCGGCTGCCGAGGGAGGAGGGAGCGAGCGAGCAAACCAGCGGAGGGAGCGCGGAGCGAGCGCGGCCGGAGCGCGCCTCCCCGGCCCGGCGCGCCCCCGCGCGCGCCCTACCCCCTCGGGCGGCGCCCGCCCCGCCGCCCGGGCTGGGTAGGGCCCGCGCCGCCGCCCCTCCGCATCTTCCGCGGACGCCGGCCGGCCGCCCAGCCGCGCGCTAGGGGGGGATGGGTGAGCGGCGCCGCGCCCCGCGGCCAGACCCCTCCCACCCGCGCCCCCCCCCCCGCCCCCGCCGCCGGAGCGAAGGTTCCGAGATCGATTTAAAAAAAAAAAGCGTCCTGGCCCCCGGGCTTTGCCTGAAGGCTTCCCAGCCCCCAGGGAGATTCAAAGGGAGCTAATCCGCGCTCCCCTGATTGCTCTCTTTAAAACAACAGAAACACAGCATCTGAGCTTTGTTTTAAAAGAGCTATTGGGTATCCAAGAGATTTTTCAAACAAAAAAATATATATATATAAAAATATGCATAGGTGGCTTTAAAATGGAAAGCTGTTTTTGTTGAAGCCCAGGGAAGGTTTTTCCTGCTTGTGTTTTGTGTGTGCGAGATATCATAGGTTTGACGGGTTGCGGTAGACTCATGAAATAGGGGTGGATTCAGACTTGACAAAACAAGTTTGCCTCTTCCTAGACCCCTTGAATCATATAATGTTTTATAAAATACAAACTTGTCTTTTTCTCTTACTTTTTTAAAATATTCACTTATTTATCAATCTGAATTTTTACTTTCTTCTATCTCCTATAAATTACAATAATAGCTAACTTTCTTGAGTCCTTGTAACCCTGTACGTTTTTAAGTCCCTACAATAGCCCTATAGATGCTATTATACAGATGGGAAACATGAAGTTTAAAGAAACTTGCCCAAGGTCATAGTACTAAGTGGCAAACCCTGGCTTCAAACTGGCTTTAATATTTTGAAAGTCTATTTGTATAATTACATTGCTATACTTATTTTAAAAGTGTCCCCCTGCTTTGGTTTTTTTGAACGAGTAAAGGGCAGATTTCAATGCAACTAAAATCTACCTTAACACCGGCTAAGTGCACTGGCCTCCTTTTAATTGTCTCTGATGCTCAGCCACACTTGGAATTGCTTCTGTGTCTTTGCAGCAAGATGACTCATGCCAACAGATTACACAGCTCAATAATAATAGTACTACTTGGTATTCTCATAGCATCTTTTTCTGACCACTTTTTGGGGCCCCTAAAGAATTATCTTCCCAATCACTAAAAAGGCAAATAATCTTTTTCAAAGAGTCATGTACCACAATGTTCATTACAGCTCTATTTACAATAGCCAGGACATGGAAGCAACCTAAGTGTCCATCGACAGATGAATGGATAAAGAAGATGCGGCACATATATACAATGGAATATTACTCAGCCATAAAAAGAAACGAAATTGAGTTATTTGTAGTGAGGTGGATGGACCTAGAGTCTGTCATACGGAGTGAAGTAAGTCAGAAAGAGAAAAACAAATACCGTATGCTAACACATATATATGGAATCTAAAAAAATTTTAAAAAAAGGTTCTGAAGAACCTAGGGGCAGGACAGGAATAAAGACGCAGACATAGAGAATGGACTTGAGGACACGGGGAGGGGGATGGGTAAACTGGGACGAAGTGACAGAGTGGCATGGACATATATACACTGCCAAACATAAAACAGATAGCTAGTGGGAAGCAGCCACATAGCACAGGGAGATCAGCTCCGTGCTTTGTGACCACCTAGAGGGGTGGAGTAGGGAGGGTGGGAGGGAGAGGCAAGAGGGAGGAGATATGGGGATATATGTATATGTATAGGTGATTCATTTTGTTATAAAGCAGAAACTAACACACCATTGTAAAGCAATTATATTCCAATAAAGATGTTAAAAAATAAATAAATAAAATATATTTATATAACCAACAAGGACCTACTGTATAGCACAACGCTGCTCAGTGTTCTGTATTAACCTAGATGGGAAAACATTTTGAAAAAGAATAGATACATGTATATGTATAACTGAATCACTTTGCTGTACCCCTGCAACTAACACAACATTGTTAATCAACTGATCCAATATAAATTTTTTTTTTAAAAAGGAGCGAGAAATAAAGAAAATAAATTTCTGTTGTTTAAAAGAAAAAAATTTGGGCTTCCCTGGTGGCACAGTGGTTGAGAGTCTGCTTGCCAATGCAGGGGACACGGGTTCGAGCCCTGGTCTGGGAAGATCCCACATGTCGCGGAGCAACTGGGCCCGTGAGCCACAGCTGCTGGAGCCTGTGCTCTGCAACAAGGGAGGCCGCAATAGTGAGAGGCCCGCGCACGACGGTGAAGAGTGGCCCCCGCTCGCCGCAACTAGAGAAAGCCCTCGCACAGAAATGAAGACCCAACACAGCCAAAAATAAATAAATTTAAAAAAAAATCTTTTTCAACAGTTATAGAAACTAAGGCACAGAAGGGTAAATGACCTTGGCCAAATCCAGCAACTCAGGTGGAGCCTGGATGAGAATGTAGTTTCACTGGACTTTTTCTCTCGTACTCTTAATTCCCCAAGGCCATTCTGTCTTTGGTGAAAAGGAGTCTGCAATTACTGCTATAATTTTCCTGTCCATCTGCATACACAGGGGAAAAAAATAACATCACTTTAATGTTTTTCTCTTTTCGGTTCCTTTGCATTATCCTCTTTCATTTCATTACTTCTTGACATCTTATCTCCTGCTCAGTCTCTGGAAAAATGTGGGTTTTTTTTAATCAGTGAATAGCAGGAAATGTTTCACATTACCATCAGTGGTCACAGGATGTAACATAGCAAGAAAATCAAGAGCTATTGGTTTTATATTGTACTATCATTACAGATTGAAAAATCTAAAGTGACTCTTTAATATCATAATAACTTTAGAAATCTAGTACCTGTTAGTCCAGCAACAGCATTTGACTTTTTGACAAATACTGCTGAGAAGTCGTTAAGCGGATCATATGTTGTCTGGAGATTCCTTTTAATTGTGAATCTTTGATTTACAAGATCCATTAATGCAAGGCATATTTCAAAAAGTGATAGAGATTCACTTAATAAAAATGTGTATCTTATGAAATCACATTTGCTGTGCTTAAATAGTAACCTAAAAAGTACAATTCCATGTGTACCAAAATTTAGGAAAGGCAGTAAATAAAAAACTTAGTGACAATATACAAAATGAGGCGTATACAAAGTGCTCCTGATTTGGGAAAATAATAGCCCTCGTGATTTCCGGGAACCAATAAAAGCAGCTTCATACATTAGAATGTGAGGCACTCTGAAAAGTTTTCACCCTTAATGAGTAAAACTGTATTGTTCTTTAAATTTTCCTAGACTGTCCTTTCTCTGTATCTTTGTTGCCTTATGCAGGTCCACTTTGCTTTCTAGTTGTGTGTACATGTGTGTTTTCTTCACTGCAGGAGGCGAAGAATCATGTCTTCCCCATCACTGAATCCTTCCCAACCTTGAGTCAGTACTCAGATGGTTATTGAATTTCATTTTCTTCCCAGTGCTTTGACCTCCCAACAGAGTTATTTCCCAGTAACATATTCCCTTTTTATCACTCTGTACCTCTTCAATAACTGATTCAGACCTAAACTCATATCTAACCTCTGCATTTTATTGTATTTTTTAATATTCTGTCTTATGAAACTATTCCATTTCATACATCATGATCTACCTTTTTGAGGTGTATTAGCCTATGACTAGTGCAGCTTCTCTGAAAAAAAGAAGAGGTTTAAAAGTACTGAGCACTAAAAGTAAACATCGCTCTGTCCATATATAGAGGACAATCCTTGTCCTAAAGAGCTTCCAGGTCAAATATAACAGAAAAAATACATACTGTGACAAGAAAAATTCAAAGGAAAGTTTCTTAAAATATGTGAAAGGTAAGAGAACAAAGTGACATCTTAGAAAACAGCAAATCAAGTTTTTCCCCCTTTTAAAGGAAATGATAAAAGCATAAGCTCTGGAAAGTAGAGAAAGAGGCTCTAGAGAGAAATTTCTTCTTTACTATCAAGAAACATTTCTCATTCATGCACATTAATGTTTGTTAAAATCTACCAACATATATACACTACCAAATGTAAAATAGATAGCTAGGGGTAGGATGGGAATAAAACACAGACCTACTAGGGTATGGACTTGAGGATATGGGGAGGGGGAAGGGTAAGCTGTGACGAAGTGAGAGAGTGGCATGGACATATATATACCCCACCAAATGTAAAATAGATAGCTAGTGGGAAGCAGCCTCACAACACAGGGAGATCAGCTCGGTGCTTTGTGACCACCTAGACGGGTGGGATAGGGAGGGTGGGAGGGAGGGAGACGCAAGAGGGAAGAGATATGGGAACATATGTATATGTATAACTGATTCACTTTGTTGTGAAGCAGAAACTAACACACCATTGTAAAACAGTTATACTCCAATAAAGATGTTAAAAAAAAAAAATCTACCAACAAAGTTTTGTGACTTTGGTTAGGTTGTCTTTCCAACTATATTTGTGTTACCTTATATATTTTGTTACATTATTAGTTCACAAAATAAAGAATATTGTTAACAGTTCCTTTAACTAGTCAACTATAGAGTGTTATGTATCAGGAAAAGTTGTGAGGAAGGGCAAAATAGAGGATACAATTAGCTTAGTGAAAATCTAGGCAGAAAAGATGGAGATTGAGGGTCTAAGGAAGAAAAATAATATGCAGAAGTCAATTTATTAGGGATTCTTCTGTTAAGGAATAAACTGATAAGAGAGTTATGGATGAAACTATTTCACTCATTCATTCAATAACCATCTATAGGATCCCTACTATATATGGTGTGCCAGCCATTCTGCCGGGTGAGGGGAATCAAAAGTCTTGGCCTGCTCTGGGCAGCTTGGAAAGGAAGATGGACATGTAAATATTTAAGTATAGTGTGGAAGTAGCATCTCTATCCTTCTGATAGAAACAAACCTTCTCTAGCATTTGCTTTCTAAGGGTGTCCCATGAACCACTCAAGGCCTATCTCAAACTGCAGTCTTTTAATGTTAATGTTTTGGAGAGCTCTTCAATTATAAACGGGGATTAATTGAAAGCAATATGTAGCAGCACTAGTAACCCTGCTGCTGGCTGATCCCTCTACTACAACTGGGATTCTAGACTAAGTTGGCATCTGCTTCGAGGCTTGGCGACTCAGAGGGATGAAAATCAAAAACGTATTCAAGGAACTTACCTCTGAAGCTCTGGACTTGGTCAAATTAAACACCTCTTCCTTTATCCTGGTCAGCAAAGCTTCAATCACCTTCTTCTCTCTTTGCTGTAAAAGAGAAAGACCACACTTTAAATGATGGAGAATTAAAAGAAGTATGTTACTATGCAGGCGGAGGGGGCTGGCTAGAGTGAGTCAGGAGTCTGGCTGAATTTATGCCCGTCTTTGCCATGAATTAGTGTATGACTTTGAATAAATCATTTAACCTCCATTCCTGTCTCACACCTCTGGATTCTCACCTGTAAAGTAAGGGCGTTGGTCTATTTAGGACATTACGCCTGATTCTTTTTTGCTCTAAAGTCCTCTGCTTTCATGGGGTGAACACTCCAATAGCTGAAGGTGGGGATGTTTTGTCACAGTGGACAGACACAAGCAAGATGTCTGCTGTATATAACTGTTTAGGATTTTCTGCTACTCAGATGGTTTGCTGATAGAAAAATTTGGACGGGCAATTTGCAAAGTTCTTTCACAGGCAGTTATCATATTTAACTTGTACATATGGATCTGTACATAGACATTATTAACATAGTATAAATAAGAAAATGGGCTCCATGAAGATATTATATAATCTAGCCATTAAGTGGCAAACTTAGGGCTTGAACCTGGTCCTTTGGACATTAGATTTCAAATTCTGTCCATGAGGGATTCCCTTCCTAGCCAAGCTTCATTCACTAGGTCTCTTCCTTACTTGCAGTTACTCTCTACCTACTGCAGCCAGTGTCTGCTCTCACCACGTCACTGCACCTGCTCTTCTGAGTCACCAGTGCCAAGTCAAGTGGATGCTTTCAGCTCCAACATTTCTTGACCTCCCTGCTGTATTCATGTCACCACCTCCACTCCTTGAAATTTTCCACTTTTGGGGTTCTTGATGCCACTTCCTTGTAATTCTCCTCCTGCTCTTTGCTCTAGACCATCTGCAGCACAGTCACCAGGAAGCTTATTTCAGTATTGATTCCTGGGCCTCTCCTAGACCATTCAATCAGAACCTCTGAAGATTAGACCAAGGAATTGGCATCTAACAGCCACTTCGGTGATTTTATATACACTAATGTCTGAGAACCACTGCCCGATAGGATAATAATTCCTAAATCTTATTTCCAGCCTAGACCTCTCTCCTTACCATATATCAAATTTCCTTCTAGACATGTTCCTTCTGGGATATTCCTTCTGGGTGGTCCTCCAGTACTCAAGCCCAACATTCCCAAACAAGGCACTTTTCCTCCAAATACTTGCACCACCCCGTGTGTTCCCCTCTTAGTGAATGGTACCAGCATTCACTAAGAAATTCATCAGAAACTTCAGACTCATCCTCCCACAACCAGTCAGTTAATAAATTATATTAATTATTCATTAAATATATCACCAAGTTACCCTCTTCCTCATTTCTCATATCCTAATATGAGCATTCATCACCGTTACCAGAATGATCTTTTTAAAAATGCAGATCTGATTATGTTCCTTTCTTGCAGAAAATCCTCTCATGGCTCAAAAAACTTAGAAGATAAATCCAAAGGCTGTTGCCTGGCATTGGAGACCCTTCTTGATCTGAGCCCTGCCCACCTACATGGTCACCATATGGAGCAGCCTACTGTTCTCTGAACAAGCCAAGCTCTTTCAAGTCTCTGTACACACTACTCTCTCTCCCTAGAATGTCCTCTTCTCTGTTTACCTAACAAACCCCTACTTATGTTTATGTTCTTAGCTCAAGACTTCCTTTCACTAGGAAACCATCCCTGATTCCTTTGGGCCAACCTAGCTGCTCCTTCTGCCATGTTGCCATATCTTCTCTACTGAATTGTTCTCGTAGTCTACATCTCTTTCTCCTCCCTAACTTCCTAAATGAAAACATTTTATTTATCTTTATCACCTAGCATTCAATAAACTTTACTTATGTGAATGAATAATGGTACTGATATTTACATGGTGCCCTATATTTTATGAAGCACTCCTTATTTGCTACTTAGTTCTGTTTTTTATTACTGCAACTTGCCAGTGAGTCATGTTTCTTTCCTTTCTTAGGTTTAACATTCTCTTTAGTTTTTTATAGAATATCCCATATAGAAGAGAAAAAAAATGGCATGGGCCCAAGACCAGCATAGCAATGTATGAAAATAGCTGCTTTCTATAGAGCTGTCTACCTGGCTTAAAGAATACTAAGATTTGAGTTCTATTGAGTGAGATATTGAAGGACAGAAAGGATTCAGCATTGTCTGTAATTTGTTAAAGGGCCCTATGGAACCTTCTTTTGAATATAAGTTCTTCCTAGAAAAAGTAATATTGATAAAAAATAATATGTAGTACTTAGAAAATCAGATAACTGAATGAACTGGAGGAAAAAACAAATAAACTTACAATCACTAATTATGTGTATAGCTATAAATGATAAAGGTTATCAGATCTCATGCCCTAAGCCCAAGGAGTAAACAAAGAAAGAAGGAGAGTCATTTTCTTCCTCATCATTAGTGTTTTACTCTCTGAATAGATAATTTTTCTTTAATATTTTGAGTCACTACTTGCTTAAAGCAAGAAATTTTTCCCCAACAACTCATATCTTATTATAGAAAATTATGTACACATACATGTATATGTATATATTTGATTTTTAACCAGTTTTCCTCAGTTTCCAATTTATTGTCTGTGTTTCAGTTACATGTAGAATTATATAAATAGTAACCTAAAATGGAATACCTGTAGCTAATTGTAATGTATTGTATAGTCCCAATTAAGGAAAATGTAATGTGAATGCAGATTTTTGTATTATCATAGGCACTGCCTTGTATATAGTTAGTATTCAACAAATGTTTAGTAATTGAATGAATCATAACATAACAGTGTACAGTGCAATGGGAAAAAAAAACTGGAGACTTTTAAACAAAGCTCTTCTATTTTGGATACATTTATCTTAAAACCAAGCAATTGTAAATTCAGAAGTATCCCAACAGCTGAATTTCTGATTTGAAGAACATGCATTTTTTTTTTTAGAACATGCATGTTTGACCTAAGAAAATCAAGAAAAAATTATGAATAATTACATCTATTTTGGATACATTTATCTTAAAACCAAGCAATTGTAAATTCAGAAGTATCCCAACAGCTGAATTTCTGATTTGAAGAACATGCATTTTTTTTTTTTAGAACATGCATGTTTGACCTAAGAAAATCAAGAAAAAATTATGAATAATTACATAGGAGATGAATAGGTCTGAAATGAAAAAGGCTTTAAAAAAATTTCAAAGTTGTGTATGGGTAACAGAGGGAAGAAGAGACTGAGCCATGGAACCCATTTTGGTGACAGTCTTGTCGTCCACTGGAGGCCTGCCCCGCTAGAATTGTATAGGGTATAAACCTAAGAAACAATGTTGGTTAGAGGCATGTGTGTTAGTCTATTTCCAGTTGTGTCATTCTGAGCCCAGCTTTATCTTTTGTATAGAGAAGGTAGAAATAGTTCTTCATGTTTTCTAAAGTATTTGAAGAGAGTTTTTTTGGGAGGCAATCTTGATAATAGGGTGATTGTTAAATTTTTATAATTGTCATAACATTCATCATCAACAAAATGCAATGAGTTCTAAGTTTGTCAACAATATTTAACATGCTCAGACGATTAGATGATATCTAAATATTGATGAAAATAAAAGAATCGCTTCTGTTTGTAAGCAAAAAGTTTGGTGCTAAATATTTTGATAGCTGGAGAAATTCTGTTTATACTATTACTCTATGGTAACTAGCTTTATTATATTTTATTAGAGAGCCTCTATCTGCAGTTTATTTATCCAATTTAAGTAATAGACACTTTTCTTGAATCTAATAATGTATGTCGCATCCTAGGCTAGGGATACTTGGGAATAGAAAGAATACCAATTCAGGTTATGGCCCTCAAGGCATTATAATCAACTTGGGGTGGGAGGGAATGGAGAAGAGATAAATATTATATTGGCAATAAATGTTATGATAGATACTGCACAAGAGGGAAGAGAGCTTGTAAAAAGGACATCCATCTTGCAACCATGGGTGGAGGCGGCCTTCCTGGAGAAAGTGTTATCTGAGTTATGTTGTTAAATGACACTACCTCTACAAAGATTTCTTTTTTTTAATAGTTCTTTAAATTGAAGTATAGTTGATTTACAATGTTGTGTTAATTACTGCTGTATAGCAAAGTGACTCAGTTATACATATATATATACTTTCTTTTTCATATTCTTTTCCATTATGGTTTATCACAGGATATTGAATATAGTTCCCTGTGCTATACAGTAGGACCTGTTGTTTATCCATTCTATATATGCCAGTTTGCATCTGCTAACCCCAAACTCCTAATCCATCCCTCTCCCACCCCTCTCCCGCTTGTCAACCTCCAGTCTATTCTTTATGTCCCTGATTCTGTTTCTGTTTCATAGATAGGTTCATCTGTGTCATATTTTAGATTCCACATATAAGTGGTACTTGTCTTTCTCTTTCTGACTTACTTCACTTAGTATGATAACGTCTAGTTGCATCCATGTTGGTGCAAATGGCATTATTTCATTCTTTTTTATGGCTGAGTAGTATTCCATTGTATATGTGTACCACATCTTCTTTATCCATTCATCTGCCAATGGACATTTAGGTTGTTTCCATGTCTTGGCTATTGTAAATAGTGTTGCTGTGAACATAGGGGTGCATGTATCTTTTTGAATTATAGTTTTGTCTGGATATATGCCCAGGAGTGGGATTGCTGGATCATATGGTAAATCTATTTTTTGTTTTCTGAGGAACCTCCATACTGTTTTCCACAGTGGCTGCACCAACTTACATTCCCACCAACAGTGTAGGAGGGTTCTCTTTTCTCCACACCCTCTCCAGCATTTGTTATTTGTAGACTTTTTAATGATGGCCATTCTGATCAGCGTGAGGTGGTACCTTATTGTAGTTTTGATTTGCATTTCTCTAATAATTAGTGATGTTGAGCATCTTTTCATGTGCCTATTGGCCATCTGTATTTCTTCTTTGTAGAAATGTCTCTTTAGGTCTTCTGCCCATTTTTTTATTGGGTTGTTTGTTTTTTTGTTGTTGACTTGTATGAGCTGTGTGTATATTTTGGAAATTAAGGCCTTGTCGGTTGCATTGTTTGCAAATATTTTCTCCCATTCTGTAGGTTGTCTTTTCATTTTGTT